>NC_034190.2:16032310-16247310 GCF_002021735.2 Oncorhynchus kisutch
TTACCATCTTTGTTGTTTTGTAAGTTTGTTTTAGTGTTCTTTCTTCATTAAATATAGAACATATATTCATATCACGCTGCGCTTTGGTCTGCTTCTTATGGCGATCGTGACAGTAATAGCTACTGTAAATTGGACAGTGCAGTTAGATTAACAATAATTTAAGCTTTCTGCCAATATTAGATATATCTATGTCCTGGGATATGTTATTGTTACTTACAACCTCATGCTAATCTCATTAGCCTACGTTAGCTCAACCGTCCCGCAGGGGATCCACCAATCCTGAAGAAGTTTTAAAAACACACGCAAACACACATACACACATATTTTACACTCACTGTCCTGACTTTCCTCTCTCTCCCTAGCTGGCGGGCAGCAAACTACAGCCAGTTCTATGGCATGTCTCTGGACGAGGGCCTGAGGTATCACCTGGGGACACAGAGGCCCTCCAGGACCATCATGAGCATGAACGAGATGCAGGTGAGAAGACCTGTCTGCTGGGTAGGGCAAGGGTGGGATAGGGGGCAGGTTGAGGCTGGGTGAGGCTGGGTGATTCATGGAATGGATCTCCAATTCCATGGCACCCTAATCCCTATAAAGTGACCACCCATGTAAGGGACCATAGGGCACACTACTGTACGTAGCGAGTAGATAGCCAATTGGGATGCAGACATGGTGTCGCGGCCTCACATTCAGAGTGAGGGACAGTACAGTCTGTTTTTCACTTTATCAAAGCACGTCGCTCTCAGAAAATGACCTATGTAAACCTGAGAAGAATCTTCCAAAGATCAGCTGGTGTAATAAAAAGGTGTATGCATCAAAAGGGACCTATGATATAACATTTTATTAAAAGATTCTACTTTCCTGGCCTGTATCATTACCAGCTATGGCTACCAGGCGGAGTCTGGTATTGATCTGTTGAAAATTCTTTGTCTGTCTGGATCTTGGAAGCCTCCCCTCTGCTATGTGTTGTCTTTAACTCTGTTTACATTCTAACCAGACAGATTATGTAAGAGCCAATCAAATCATCACAGAGGGGCTTGGGAGGATAAAGGTGGAGGATGGGGTAGAGGATAGATGTGGAGAGGTTGGGGTAGAGGATAGATGTGGAGAGGTTGGGGTAGAGGATAGAGTTGGAGAGGATGGGGTAGAGGATAGAGGTGGAGGATGGGGTAGAGGATAGAGGTGGAGGATGGGGTAGAGGATAGAGGTGGAGGATGGGGTAGAGGATAGAGGTGGAGGATGGGGTAGAGGATAGAGGTGGAGAGGATGGGATAGAGGTGGAGGATGGGGTAGAGGATAGAGGTGGAGGATGGGGTAGAGGATAGAGGTGGAGAGGATGGGGTAGAGGATAGAGGTGGAGAGGATGGGGTAGAGGATAGAGGTGGAGAGGATGGGGTAGAGGATAGAGGTGGAGGATGGGGTAGAGGATAGAGGTGGAGGATGGGGTAGAGGATAGAGGTGGAGGATGGGGGTAGAGGATAGAAGTGGAGAGGATGGGGTAGAGGATAGAGGTGGAGGATGGGGTAGAGGATAGAGGTGGAGGATGGGGTAGAGGATAGAGGTGGAGAGGATGGGGTAGAGGATAGAGGTGGAGAGGATGGGGTAGAGGGATAGAGGTGGAGAGGATGGGGTAGAGGATAGAGGTGGAGGATGGGGTAGAGGACAGAGGTGGAGAGGATGGGGTAGAGGATAGAGGTGGAGGATAGAGTAGAGGATAGAGGTGGAGGATGGGGTAGAGGATAGAGGTGGAGGATGGGGTAAGAGGATAGAGGTGGAGAGGATGGGATAGAGGTGGAGGATGGGGTAGAGGATAGAGGTGGAGGATGGGGTAGAGGATAGAGGTGGAGAGGATGGGTAGAGGATAGAGGTGGAGAGGATGGGGTAGAGGATAGAGGTGGAGAGGATGGGGTAGAGGATAGAGGTGGAGAGGATGGGGTAGAGGATAGAGGTGGAGGATGGGGTAGAGGATAGAGGTGGAGGATGGGGGTAGAGGATAGAGGTGGAGGATGGGGTAGAGGATAGAAGTGGAGAGGATGGGGTAGAGGATAGAGGTGGAGGATGGGGGTAGAGGATAGAGGTGGAGGATGGGGTAGAGGATAGAGGTGGAGAGGATGGGGTAGAGGATAGAGGTGGAGAGGATGGGGTAGAGGATAGAGGTGGAGAGGATGGGGTAGAGGATAGAGGTGGAGGATGGGGTAGAGGACAGAGGTGGAGAGGATGGGGTAGAGGATAGAGGTGGAGGATAGAGTAGAGGATAGAGGTGGAGGATGGGGTAGAGGATAGAGGTGGAGGATGGGGTAGAGGATAGAGGTGGAGGATGGGGTAGAGGATAGAGGTGGAGAGGATGGGATAGAGGTGGAGGATGGGGTAGAGGATAGAGGTGGAGGATGGGGTAGAGGATAGAGGTGGAGAGGATGGGGTAGAGGATAGAGGTGGAGAGGATGGGGGTAGAGGATAGAGGTGGAGAGGATGGGGTAGAGGATAGAGGTGGAGAGGATGGGGTAGAGGATAGAGGTGGAGGATGGGGGTAGAGGATAGAGGTGGAGGATGGGGTAGAGGATAGAGGTGGAGGATGGGGTAGAGGATAGAAGTGGAGAGGATGGGGTAGAGGATAGAGGTGGAGGATGGGGTAGAGGATAGAGGTGGAGGATGGGGTAGAGGATAGAGGTGGAGAGGATGGGGTAGAGGATAGAGGTGGAGAGGATGGGGTAGAGGATAGAGGTGGAGGATAGAGTAGAGGATAGAGGTGGAGGATGGGGGTAGAGGATAGACGTGGAGAGAATGGGGTAGAGGATAGAGGTGGAGGATGGGGTAGAGGATAGAGGTGGAGGATGGGGTAGAGGATAGAGGTGGAGAGGATGGGGTGGAGGATAGAGGTGGAGAGGATGGGGTAGAGGATAGAGGTGGAGGATGGGGTAGAGGATAGACGTGGAGGAGAATGGGGTAGAGGATAGAGGTGGAGGTTAGGGTAGAGGATAGAGGTGGAGAGGATGGGGTAGAGGATAGAGGTGGAGAGGATGGGGTAGAGGATAGAGGTGGAGGATGGGGTAGAGGACAGAGGTGGAGAGGATGGGGTAGAGGATAGAGGTGGAGGATAGAGTAGAGGATAGAGGTGGAGGATGGGGTAGAGGATAGACGTGGAGAGAATGGGGTAGAGGATAGAGGTGGAGGATGGGGTAGAGGATAGAGGTGGAGGATGGGGTAGAGGATAGAGGTGGAGAGGATGGGGTGGAGGATAGAGGTGGAGAGGATGGGGTAGAGGATAGAGGTGGAGGATGGGGTAGAGGATAGACGTGGAGAGAATGGGGTAGAGGATAGAGGTGGAGGTTAGGGTAGAGGATAGAGGTGGAGGATGGGGTAGAGGATAGAGGTGGAGAGGATGGGGTGGAGGATAGAGGTGGAGAGGATGGGGTAGAGGATAGAGGTGGAGAGGATGGGGTAGAGGATAGAGGTGGATGGGGTAGAGGACAGAGGTGGAGAGGATGGGGTAGAGGATAGAGGTGGAGGTTGGGGTAGAGGATAGAGGATGGGGTAGAGGATTAGAGGTGGAGAGGATGGGGTAGAGGATAGAGGTGGAGAGAATGGGGTAGAGGATAGAGGTGGAGGATAGGGTAGAGGATAGTGGTGGAGAGAATGGGGTAGAGGATAGAGGTGGAGGATAGGGTAGAGGATAGAGGTGGAGGATGGGGTAGAGGATAGAGGTGGAGGATGGGGTAGAGGATAGAGGTGGAGAGGATGGGGTAGAGGATAGAGGTGGAGAGGATGGGGTAGAGGATAGAGGTGGAGAGGATGGGGTAGAGGATAGAGGTGGAGGATGGGGTAGAGGACAGAGGTGGAGAGGATGGGGTAGAGGATAGAGTGGAGGATAGAGTAGAGGATAGAGGTGGAGGATGGAGTAGAGGATAGAGGTGGAGGATGGGGTAGAGGATAGAGGTGGAGGATGGGGTAGAGGATAGAGGTGGAGAGGATGGGATAGAGGTGGAGGGATGGGGTAGAGGATAGAGGTGGAGGATGGGGTAGAGGATAGAGGTGGAGAGGATGGGGTAGAGGATAGAGGTGGAGAGGATGGGGTAGAGGATAGAGGTGGAGAGGATGGGGTAGAGGATAGAGGTGGAGAGGATGGGGTAGAGGATAGAGGTGGAGGATGGGGTAGAGGATAGAGGTGGAGGATGGGGTAGAGGATAGAGGTGGAGGATGGGGTAGAGGATAGAAGTGGAGAGGAGGGGTAGAGGATAGAGGTGGAGGATGGGGTAGAGGATAGAGGTGGAGGATGGGGGTAGAGGATAGAGGTGGAGAGGATGGGGTAGAGGATAGAGGTGGAGAGGATGGGGTAGAGGATAGAGGTGGAGGATAGAGTAGAGGATAGAGGTGGAGGATGGGGTAGAGGATAGACGTGGAGAGAATGGGGTAGAGGATAGAGGTGGAGGATGGGGTAGAGGATAGAGGTGGAGGATGGGGTAGAGGATAGAGGTGGAGAGGATGGGGTGGAGGATAGAGGTGGAGAGGATGGGGTAGAGGATAGAGGTGGAGGATGGGGGTAGAGGATAGACGTGGAGAGAATGGGGTAGAGGATAGAGGTGGAGGTTAGGGTAGAGGATAGAGGTGGAGAGGATGGGGTAGAGGATAGAGGTGGAGAGGATGGGGTAGAGGATAGAGGTGGAGGATGGGGTAGAGGACAGAGGTGGAGAGGATGGGGTAGAGGATAGAGGTGGAGGATAGAGTAGAGGATAGAGGTGGAGGATGGGGTAGAGGATAGACGTGGAGAGAATGGGGTAGAGGATAGAGGTGGAGGATGGGGTAGAGGATAGAGGTGGAGGATGGGGTAGAGGATAGAGGTGGAGAGGATGGGGTGGAGGATAGAGGTGGAGAGGATGGGGTAGAGGATAGAGGTGGAGGATGGGGTAGAGGATAGACGTGGAGAGAATGGGGTAGAGGATAGAGGTGGAGGTTAGGGTAGAGGATAGAGGTGGAGGATGGGGTAGAGGATAGAGGTGGAGAGGATGGGGTGGAGGATAGAGGTGGAGAGGATGGGGTAGAGGATAGAGGTGGAGAGGATGGGGTAGAGGATAGAGGTGGATGGGGTAGAGGACAGAGGTGGAGAGGATGGGGTAGAGGATAGAGGTGGAGGTTGGGGTAGAGGATAGAGGATGGGGTAGAGGATAGAGGTGGAGAGGATGGGGTAGAGGATAGAGGTGGAGAGAATGGGGTAGAGGATAGAGGTGGAGGATAGGGTAGAGGATAGTGGTGGAGAGAATGGGGTAGAGGATAGAGGTGGAGGATAGGGTAGAGGATAGAGGTGGAGGATGGGGTAGAGGATAGAGGTGGAGGATGGGGTAGAGTCATCTTCTTTTAGACAACACAACAGACTGACCCTCCGCTCTCTGTGCTACCCTTCCCAATCCCTATCCCCCACCTCTCCCACCCTACATCCTCCAGACCAAACTCCCCCTCCTCCCTTCAATCCACTCTCTCCAACCACCCACTCCCCCACCCCTCCTCCCTTCAACTCTATTCTCTCCAACCCCCCACTCCCCCACCCCTTCCTCCATTCAAGTACACTCTCTCCAACCCACCACTCCCCCACCCCTTCCTCCCTCCAACTCTATTCTCTCCAACCCACCACTCCCCCACCCCTTCCTCCCTCCAACTCTATTCTCTCCAACCCCCCATTCCCCCACCCCCTCCTCCCTTCAACTCTATTCTCTCCAACCCACCACTCCCCACCCCTTCCTCCCTCCAACTCTATTCTCTCCAACCCACCACTCCCCCACCCCTTCCTCCCTCCAACTCTATTCTCTCCAACCCACCACTCCCCCACCCCTTCCTCCCTCCAACTCTATTCTCTCCAACCCACCACTCCCCCATCCACCTGTCCCTCTCCTCCCAACATGCCCCTACCTGTACCTGGAGACAGATTTAAGCAGGAGAGCTTATTCATAAATCTCTCGGTCTGTTCTGTCTGTCTCCCAGCTGAGTCCCGCATGTCTAACAGTCTTTCTACTGGGTAATGGACAGGCCCAGTCCTAACTGAGGCCTGGGGGGTTGCAGCCACACACGCATGTACAGGCAGAATTGTCTCCAATTTCTTATACCTCTTATCTCTAAACACATCAGTACCGTGCTCTCACTTCCAAGCTGGGTCATGCGTGACTCCGAGGTATGGTTTGGACTCTGACCTACAGCGTGTGCGCGCACACACACACACACATTTGTAGATTTTGTATCAGGTGTTTGTCTAGGGAGAATAGTTGAGATATTAACAGGAGGAATGTTAGGCCGTACCAGCAGGTGTGGTATGTCTAAACAGAGCTAGAGTTCAATGCATAATGCTCTAATGCTACATACAGTTGAAGTCGGAAGTTTACATACACTTAGGTTGAAGTCATTAAACTCGTTTTTCAACCACTCCACACATTTCTTGTTAACAAACTATAGTTTTGGCAAGTCGGTTAGGACATCTACCTTGTGCATGCCACAAGTAATTTTTCCAACAATTGTTTACAGACAGATCATTTCACTTATAATTCACTGTATTACAATTCCAGTGGGTCAGAAGTTTACATACACTAACTTGACTGTGCCTTTAAACCGCTTGGAAAATTCCAGAAAATGATGTCATGGCTTTAGAAGTTTCTGACTAATTGACATCATTTGAGTCTATTGGAGCCGTACCTGTGGATGTATTTAAAGGCCATCCTTAAAACTCAGTGCCTCTTTGCTTGACATCATGGGAAAATCAAAAGAAATCAGACCTCTACAAAAAATTGTAGACCTTCACAAGTCTGGTTCATCCTTGGGATCAACTTCCAAATGACTGAAGGTACCACGTTCATCTGTACAAACAGTAGTACGCAAGTATAAACACCATGGAACCACGCAGCCGCCATACCGCTCAAGAAGGAGACGCATTCTGACTACTAGAAATTAACATACTTCGGTGCGAAAATCCCAGAACAACAGCAAAGGACTCTGTGAGGATGCTGGAGGAAACAGGTACAAAAGTATCTATATACACAGTCAAACGAGTCCTATGTTGACATAAACTGAAAGGTCGCTCAGCAAAGAAGAAGCCACTGCTCCAAAACCGCCACAAAAAAGCCAGACTACGGTTTGCAACTGCACATTGGGACAAAGATTGTACTTTTTAGAGAAATGTCCTCTGGTCTGATGAAATAAAAATATAACTGTTTGGCCATAATGACCATCGTTATGTTTGGTGGAAAAAGGGAGAGGCTTGCAACCCGAAGAACACCATTCAAACCGTGAAGCACAGGGGTGGCAGCATCATGTTGTGGGGGTGCTTTGCTGCAGGAGGGACTGGTGCACTTCACAAAATAGGTGGCATCATGAGGGAGGAAAATTATGTGGATATATTGAAGCAAACATCTCAAGACATCAGTCAGGAAGTTAAAGCTTGGTCGCAAATGGGTCTTCCAAATGGACAATGACCACAAGCAATCTTGCAAGCAAAGTTGTGTCAAAATGGCTTAAGGTCAACAAAGTCAATGTATTGGAGTTGGCATCACAAAGCCCTGACCTCAATCCTATAGAAAATGTGTGGGAAGAACTGAAACAGCATGTGCGAACAAGGAGGCCAACAAACCTGCCTTAGTTACACCAGCTCTGTCAGGAGGAATGGGCCAATATTCACTCAACTTATTGTGGGAAGCTTGTGGAAGGCTATCCGACACGTTTGACCCAAGTTAAACCATTTAAAGGCAATGCTAACAAATACTCATTGAGTGTATGTAAACTTCTGACCCACTTGGAATGTGATGAAAGAAATAAAAGCTGAAATAAATCATTCTCTCTACTATTATTCTGATATTTCAATTCTTAAAATAAGTGGTGATCCTAACTGACCTAAGACAGGGATATTTTTACTCATTTTAGATGTCAGGAATTGTGAAACTGAGTTGAAATGTATTTGGCTAAGGTGTATGTAAACTTCCGACTTCAACTTTACCTGCAGGGTTAAGTATGCCTCCCACCTCCATACCTGGCCTGTCTCCATCCCAATATAGTGCTCAAATTTTTACCAGGGCCTATAGGGCTCCATAGGGCTCCGTAAGGCTCCATAGGGCACATAGGGCTTCATAGGGCTCATGGGGCTCCAAATGGCTCCATAGGGCTCGGTAGGGCTCCATAGGGCTCCATAGGGTTCAATAGGGCTCTGGGAAAAGTAGTGAACTATGTTGGGAACAACATCAGAATCTGATATTAGGCCAAATGGTCCTAATCGTCTGTGAATCAGTCATCTCTACCGGAATAACTTAACAGCCTTTTTGCCAATGATTTGCATGTGTTACACAGTCATCTTACTGTATTTACATTCATGAAAGTCCGATTGTGGATAATTAATCACCATGTGCTGAGCACGCTCCACACAAAAGCATCATTAGGAAGTTATTGTTGTTGTTGTTGGTTTGTCAGCCTCCTCTTGTTGTTGGATTGTTAGCCTCCTCTTGTTGTTGGTTTGTCAGCCTCCTCTTGTTGTTGGTTTGCCAGCCTCCTCTTGTTGTTGGTTTGTCAGCCTCCTTTTGTTGTTGGTTTGTCAGTCACCTCTTGTTGTTGGTTTGTCAGCCTCTTGTTGTTGGTTTGTCAGCCTCCTCTTGTTGTTGATTTGTCAGCCTCCTCTTGTTGTTGGTTTGTCAGTCACCTCTTGTTGTTGGTTTGTCAGTCAGCCTCCTCTTGTTGTTGGTTTGTCAGTCAGCCTCCTCTTGTTGTTGGTTTGTCAGTCAGCCTCCTCTTGTTGTTGGTTTGTCAGCCTCCTCTTGTTGTTGTTTTGTCTTCCTCCTCTTGTTGGTTTGTCAGCCTCCTCTTTTGTTGGTTTGTCAGCCTCCTCTTGGTTTGTCAGCCTCCTCTTGTTGTTGGTTTGTCAGCCTCCTCTTGTCTGTTGGTTTGTCTGCCTCCTCTTGTTGGTTTGTCAGCCTCCTCTTGTTGTTGGTTTGTCAGTCACCTCCTCTTGTTGGTTTGTCAGTCATTGGACTAGTAACCGAAAGGTTGCAAGTTCAAATCCCCGAGCTGACAAGGTACAAAATCTGTCGTTCTGCCCTTGAACAGGCAGTTAACCCACTGTTCCTAGGCCGTCATTGAAAGTAAGAATTTGTTCTTAACTGACTTGCCTAGTAAAATAAATGTAAAATAAAATAAAATTTAAAAAAATTGTTGGTTTGTCAGCCTCCTCTTGTTGTTGGTTTGTCAGCCTCCTCTTGTTGTTGGTTTGTCAGTCACCTCTTGTTGTTGGTTTGTCAGCCTCCTCTTGTTGTTGGTTTGTCAGCCTCCTCTTGTTGTTGGTTCGTCAGTCACCTCTCGTTGTTGGTTTGTCAGTCACCTCTTGTTGTTGGTTTGTCAGCCTCCTCTTGGTTTGTCAGCCTCCTCTTGTTGTTGCTTTGTCAGCCTCCTCTTGGTTTGTCAGCCTCCTCTTGTTGTTAGTTTGTCAGCCTCCTCTTGTTGTTGGTTTGTCAGCCTCCTCTTGTTGTTGGTTTGTCAGTCACCTCTTGTTGGTTTGTCAGTCACCTCTTGTTGTTGGTTTGTCAGCCTCCTCTTGTTGTTGTCAGCCTCCTCTTATTGTTAGTTTGTCAGCCTCCTCTTGTTGTTGGTTTGTCAGCCTCCTCTTGGTTTGTCTGCCTCCTCTTGTTGTTGCTTTGTCAGCCTCCTCTTGGTTTGTCAGCCTCCTCTTGTTGTTAGTTTGTCAGCCTCCTCTTGTTGTTGGTTTGTCAGCCTCCTCTTGTTGTTAGTTTGTCAGCCTCCTCTTGTTGTTAGTTTGTCAGCCTCCTCTTGTCTCTTGTTGTTGGTTTGTCAGCCTCTTGTTGTTGGTTTGACAGCCACCTCTTGTTTTTGGTTTGTCAGCCTCCTCGTATTGTTGGTTTGCCAGCCTCCTCTTGTTGGTTTGTCAGCCTCCTCTTTTGTTGGTTTGTCAGCCTCCTCTTGGTTTGTCAGCCTCCTCTTGTTGTTGGTTTGTCAGTCTCCTCTTGTCTGTTGGTTTGTCTGCCTCCTCTTGTTGGTTTGTCAGCCTCCTCTTGTTGTTGGTTTGTCAGTCACCTCCTCTTGTTGGTTTGTCAGTCATTGGACTAGTAACCGAAAGGTTGCAAGTTCAAATCCCCGAGCTGACAAGGTACAAAATCTGTCGTTCTGCCCTTGAACAGGCAGTTAACCCACTGTTCCTAGGCCGTCATTGAAAGTAAGAATTTGTTCTTAACTGACTTGCCTAGTAAAATAAAGGTAAAATTAAATTAAATTTAAAAAAATTGTTGGTTTGTCAGCCTCCTCTTGTTGTTGGTTTGTCAGCCTCCTCTTGTTGTTGGTTTGTCAGTCACCTCTTGTTGTTGGTTTGTCAGCCTCCTCTTGTTGTTGGTTTGTCAGCCTCCTCTTGTTGTTGGTTCGTCAGTCACCTCTCGTTGTTGGTTTGTCAGTCACCTCTTGTTGTTGGTTTGTCAGCCTCCTCTTGGTTTGTCAGCCTCCTCTTGTTGTTGCTTTGTCAGCCTCCTCTTGGTTTGTCAGCCTCCTCTTGTTGTTAGTTTGTCAGCCTCCTCTTGTTGTTGGTTTGTCAGCCTCCTCTTGTTGTTGGTTTGTCAGTCACCTCTTGTTGGTTTGTCAGTCACCTCTTGTTGTTGGTTTGTCAGCCTCCTCTTGTTGTTGTCAGCCTCCTCTTATTGTTAGTTTGTCAGCCTCCTCTTGTTGTTGGTTTGTCAGCCTCCTCTTGGTTTGTCAGTCACCTCTTGTTGTTGGTTTGTCAGCTTCCTCTTGGTTTGTCAGCCTCCTCTTGTTGTTAGTTTGTCAGCCTCCTCTTGTTGTTGGTTTGTCAGCCTCTTGTTGTTGGTTTGACAGCCACCTCTTGTTTTTGGTTTGTCAGCCTCCTCGTATTGTTGGTTTGCCAGCCTCCTCTTGTTGGTTTGTCAGCCTCCTCTTTGTTTGTCAGCCTCCTCTTGTTGTTGCTTTGTCAGCCTCCTCTTGGTTTGTCAGCCTCCTCTTGTTGTTAGTTTGTCAGCCTCCTCTTGTTGTTGGTTTGTCAGTCAGCCTCCTCTTGTTGTTGGTTTGTCAGTCAGCCTCCTCTTGTTGTTGGTTTGTCAGTCACCCCCTCTTGTTGGTTTGTCAGTCACTTCTTGTTGTTGGTTTGTCAGTCACCTCTTGTTGTTGGTTTGTCAGTCACCTCTTGTTGTTGGTTTGTCAGTCACCTCTTGTTGTTGGTTTCTCAGTCAGCCTCCTCTTGTTGTTGGTTTGTCAGTCACCTCTTGTTGTTGGTTTGTCAGTCAGCCTCCTCTTGTTGTTGGTTTGTCAGCCCCCTCTTGTTGTTGGTTTGTCAGTCACCTCTTGTTGGTTTGTCAGTCACCTCTTGTTGTTGGTTTGTCAGCCTCCTCTTGTTGTTGTCAGCCTCCTCTTATTGTTAGTTTGTCAGCCTCCTCTTGTTGTTGGTTTGTCAGCCTCCTCTTGTTGTTGGTTTGTCAGTCAGCCACCTCTTGTTTTTGGTTTGTCAGTCACCTCTTGTTGTTGGTTTGTCAGTCAGCCTCCTCTTGTTTTTGGTTTGTCAGTCACCTCTTGTTGTTGGTTTGTCAGTCAGCCTCCTCTTGTTGTTGGTTTGTCAGTCACCTCTTGTTGTTGGTTTGTCAGTCAGCCTCCTCTTGTTGTTGGTTTGTCAGTCAGCCTCCTCTGGTTTTGATTTGTCAGCCTCCTCTTGTTGTTGGTTTGTCAGCCTCCTCTTATTGTTGGTTTGTCAGCCTCCTCTTGTTGTTGGTTTCTCAGCCTCCTCTTGTTGTTGGTTTGTCAGCCTCCTCTTATTGTTGGTTTGTCAGCCTCCTCTTGTTGTTGGTTTCTCAGCCTCCTCTTGTTGTTGGTTTATCAGTCACCTCTTGTTGTTGGTTTGTCAGCCTCCTCTTGGTTTGTCAGCCTCCTCTTGTTGTTGCTTTGTCAGCCTCCTCTTGGTTTGTCAGCCTCCTCTTGTTGTTAGTTTGTCAGCCTCCTCTTGTTGTTGGTTTGTCAGTCACCTCTTGTTGTTGGTTTGTCAGTCAGCCTCCTCTTGTTTTTGGTTTGTCAGTCAGCCTCCTCTTGTTTTTGGTTTGTCAGTCACCTCCTCTTGTTGGTTTGTCAGTCACCTCCTCTTGTTGGTTTGTCAGCCTCCTCTGGTTTTTGGTTTGTCAGTCACCTCTTGTTGTTGGTTTGTCAGTCACCTCTTGTTGTTGGTTTGTCAGTCAGCCTCCTCTTGTTTTTGGTTTGTCAGTCACCTCTTGTTGTTGGTTTGTCAGTCACCTCTTGTTGTTGGTTTGTCAGTCACCTCTTGTTGTTGGTTTGTCAGTCAGCCTCCTTTTGTTGGTTTGTCAGTCAGTCAGCCTCCTCTTGTTGTTGGTTTGTCAGTCACCTCTTGTTGTTGGTTTGTCAGCCTCCTCTTGTTGTTGGTTTGTCAGTCACCTCTTGTTGTTGGTTTGTCAGTCACCTCTTGTTGTTGGTTTGTCAGTCACCTCTTGTTGTTGGTTTGTCAGTCATCCTCCTCTTGTTGTTGGTTTGTCAGTCATCCTCCTCTTGTTGTTGGTTTGTCAGTCACCTCTTGTTGTTGGTTTGTCAGTCACCTCTTGTTGTTGGTTTGTCAGTCACCTCTTGTTGTTGGTTTGTCAACCTCCTCTTGTTGTTGGTTTGTCAGCCTCCTCTTGTTTTTGGTTTGTCAGCCTCCTCTTGCTGTTGGTGGGTCAGTCTCTTGCTGTCTGGCCGCTGGAACACCTACTGTAGGTTTTTGGTAGTAATAATAAATTGTATTTGTATACTTCCAAATAAAACATCAAGGTGGTCAAGTACATTTAAACAGGATTGAGACTGCACATTAGCTAATTCCTCCTCCTCGCTATCCCCATGCTCAGATGAATATGGATACTCAGAATGACCGTCTGCCTCAGTATTTTAATGCAGCAGAGAAGTGGCCTGGAAAGATCCATGAACCTCTGGACCAGGGCAACTGCGCTGCCTCCTGGGCCTTCTCCACTGCAGGTGAGGCACAAAATGCTAGTTAAATTCTGGCAGAATACTGGCAAAATGCAAGTAAAGACGGGCAAAATATTGACAAATACTGGCAAAAGGCTGGTATTTTGGTGAATTACTGGAATTTTGGTAAAATAGTGGTAAATGTGGGTAAAGAAAATGTAGCAATATTGCAAAATACTGGTCATAAAACAATCTTTCTTTCTATCTCACTTTCCATTGCTCAGCGGTGGCATCGGATCGAATCTCCATCCAGTCGATGGGTCACATGACCCCTCAGCTGTCGCCCCAGAACCTAATTTCCTGTGACACGCGCAACCAAGGGGGCTGTGCTGGAGGACGTATCGACGGAGCCTGGTGGTACCTGAGACGCAGAGGGTGGGACATATTTCACTATGACACCAGGCACAATATTTCCTTATGATAAAATGAAGGGTCAGTTTAAGTTAATGATTTATTGAATACGCTATGTCTCTATCTCTCATCATCTATCCGTCTCCATCTCTCTCTCTCTCTTAGTGTGGTGACAGAGGAGTGCTACCCGTTCTCTGCTCCCCAGCAGACGACAGCAGAGGTGGGCCGCTGTATGATGCAGAGTCGCTCTGTGGGCAGAGGGAAGAGACAGGCTACTGCACGCTGCCCCAGCACACACACCTACCACAATGACATCTACCAGTCTACACCTCCCTACAGGCTCTCATCTAACGTATGTACACACACTCACTCGCACGCACTCGCACGCACGCACGCACACACACACTATTACCACCATCCAACACCTCTCCACGGGATGTGTACCTCTGACATCAGTTTATCACCGCTTGCAAAACATACACTGTAATCCTCCATAAACATGG
Source organism: Oncorhynchus kisutch (assembly GCF_002021735.2). Taxonomy (NCBI): domain Eukaryota; kingdom Metazoa; phylum Chordata; class Actinopteri; order Salmoniformes; family Salmonidae; genus Oncorhynchus; species Oncorhynchus kisutch. The sequence goes on from NC_034190.2 coordinate 16,046,134, forward strand.
TAAAGTACGTTGCATGAGCTCCGTACACAGATGGCTGAATTCCTCACGCTACATTAGCCCATAATCTCTCTCACGTATTTGTCTTGATGTGTTTTCTCTACCATCGAGAAAGTACGGAAGTCTCCGTTTGCTCGCTCATAAATGAATTCCTTGTGATGAAATGGTAGGCTAAAGTTAGATCACTTCTGGGCAACATCAGCCCTCAACATCACTCACCTGTAGGGCCTATTTTCCGGTTTACACTTGAACAGGCCAGATTTCTCAACTGATCAGAGACAGAGTGGGTAGCAGCAGGGAATGTTACTGGAGTGAGCTACAGTAGATCAACTGGAAAGCCCGTATCTGTTACATTAATTCGGTGTCCCAAATAGCACCCTATTCCCTACATAGTACACTACCCTGTGGACCCTCGTCAAAAGTAGTGCACTATGTAGGGAATAGGGTGTCATTAAGGAGGTAGCCTAACTGTTTCCAGAGTACATGTGCACTTAGAGAACCCACATGCACCCACTTGTTCTATATCCTAATCAAAGTAGACTCACTGAGCTACAGCCTACCTGCGGTTTATTACCTCTCACCATCAATCATTCTAAATTATGCCTAATGTTGGAAATCATTACAGCATATTTATCTGTCTCTATAACCTCTCAAGTCACCGAGAGATGTACTGTATTATCTACAGATTTATGTTGATATTCCCTCCACTGTCTCTTTCATCTAATTACAGATCTGTCCATCTCTTTCCTTTCATCTAATCACAGTTCTGTCCATCTCTCACTTCTTCACAGGAGAAGGAGATCATGAAGGAGATTATGGATAACGGCCCAGTGCAAGGTAGGATGGTCTAGTGATGATGACTTACTGTGTGTGCGCGTGCATGCAATTGCCATCGGCAACTGTACAATTATGAGATACTGGAACCATATGTGTATGCTGTAGTGCTCAAAGCCATCTCTTGGTTTTCTGAATGAATACAAATGGGCAAGACAGCCTTGGCTTCTGCTTAAGGAGAAACATTGGGTATGAGAGGATGTGTATCAGATGTTTGGCTATAACTCTCATATAACTATCATGCAATGGTTGGACATTGTTGGACTGATGATTTGTAGACAATGTCCTAAGATACAATTACTTTGGACACAAATTGTCACCTGGAAAACACCTGACTGAAAATAGTTAACATCACCAAGCATCTGCTAGTATTCACAAACAGACATTTCTGAGCTCCCTTTCTCTTTGTAGAACAGAGAGAAGTTCTTAACACATGTTTCACACTGCCTCACAAGCAGTGAAAAGTGTAAAGTGTAACAAGGTGAGGCCTCAGGTAGGGAATTTGACCTTTGAAAGAACTGTGATGTTGACTGATGTCTGTGACCTCAGACTCAATTTGATCTGGGTCACCTAGCCAGGGGATACAACTGGTGTTCCTGATGCTATTCATAATACACGGTTGTCCGAAACAATAAAAAATTCCTCCAAAGTTTGGATGGAGAGAGTGAAATGCATAGAAAGTGAGACTGAAAGGAAGAGAGACATAGAGAATGACAAATAGACAGTGGAATGTAGACTGTGTGAGTGTTAGTACACTGTATATCTTTATGTGTGTGCGAGTGAATGTGTTTGCGTGCACGTGTATGTGTGTACGTGTGGTTGTACAGAGGTAGCCTGAGCCTGTTCCAGCCTTGATGTATTGTTGCAAACAGCAGGACTGAAACATTGGCCTGCTGACAACTTGTCCTTTCTTTTTTCCTTCAATTTCTGTTGTTGCCTTTGCCATAGAGGAGTGTGTGTTTGTTGTATTGGCAGTAAGAGAACAAGAGAACGGTAACCTAGTAAGAACAGGTAGTCCTCCAAATGTGGGAATTACTCAGCGAGAGTTCCAGATTGTTTTTCCCAGTGGGGTTTCTAGTGAGAAAGTCACAGGGAGTTCAGCTCTAATGGGTTTCCAGTGCACCAGATCAGAGAGTCCCGACACTACAATTGTACTCTGATGTTTGGGTGTGTTCTACTCAGGGGGAAATTGCAAATTGTCCTCAGAAGAAGTAAGGATATTATTTCCCCAGGTTCGCGTCCTTGCCCCACCATTCGCTACAATATGGCTGAACATTCAGCATAGAAAGATTTTTCCTGATGTTTAAGGCCTGGTTTCCCGATCGCGATGGAACGCCGGCTTACGACACATCGTCCCTTCAACGTCTGGAGATTTATATCACACGTTTCCCAAGACACCACGCAGAGAGAAAGTTCCCTAAGTGCGTTGTTGAATTTAAGCAAAATTACAGACAGTAGCCTACAATTTACAAAAGAGAACTCAATTGAACATTACATTTATTTCAACATATTTAATGATATACAGTGCATTCGGGAAGGCATGTGTCAATGCTGATAAGAGCTAAAGAAAGGCAGCGCTGCTCTCAGATCAGCTTTCTCCTTTCAAATCTTAACTTAACATTAGAATTATTCCGCAATACCGATGACAGATCAGCTCCTAGAGCAGGGTTCTCCAACCCTGTTCCTGGAGATCTACCCTCCTGTAGGTTATCACTCCAACCCCAGTCGCAACTAACCTGATTCAGCGTATCAAACAGTGTGATAGAATAGGGTTGGGGTGAAAACTGACAGGACAGTAGCTCTCCAGGAACAGGTTTGGAGAGCTACTGTCCTAGAGAGATATTATCACCTACGGCTTCAAATATTGCGGTGGCTTATTCCAATGCTTACCCTATGATAATGCACGAAGTTCATGAAATATTCCAGATTTACTGACCTTCATGTCTTAAAGTAATGAAGGAGTTTCATTTCTCTTTGCTTATTTTCAGCTGTTCTTGCCATACTATTGGCTTGGTATTTTACCAAATAGGGCTATCTTCTGTGTACAACCCCTACTTTGTCACAACACAACTGATTGGCTCAAACACATTTAGAAGGAAAGAAATTCCACACATTTACTTTTAACAAGGCACACCTGTTAATTGAAATGCATTCCAGGAGACTACCTTATGAAGTTGGTTGAGAGAATGCCAAGAGTGTGCAAAGCTGTCATTAAGGCAAAGGCTGGCTACGTTGAAGAATCTCAAATATCAAATATATTTTGATTTATTTAACACTTTTCTGGTTACTACATGATTCCATATGTGTTATTTCATAGTTTTGATGTCTTCACTATTATTCTACAATGTAGAATTGAATGAATAGGTGTTCCCAAACTTTTGACTGGTACTGTATATATATATTTTCAATCCATTTTAGAATAAGTGTCACGCCCTGACCTTAGAGATCCTTATTATTCTCTATGTTTGGTTAGGTCTGGGTGTGACTCGGGTGGGAAATTCTATGTTTTCTGTGTCTTTGTTTTTGGGCGAATGTGGTTCCTAATCAGAGTCTATCGTTGTCTCTGATTGGGGATCATACTTAGGCAGCCCTTTTCCCACCATTAGGTTGTGGGATAGCCTGTTAGTGTCTTAGCCTGTACGCTTCCGTTTTCGCTTTTGTTATTTTGTTTGAGTGTTTCTTTAATAAAATAATCATGAACACTTTCCACACTGTGCTTTGGTCTACTCTTCCTACCACCACCGAGAGCTGCTACAATAAGGCTGTAATTGGCAACTTTATATTTGAAGTAGAGCTGTGCCATATGGGAAAAAAATGCTTGTTGCAATAAATTGCCTAAAACAATGCAATAATCATAAATATAAGGATAAGTTCATAACATTAATGTGCACAACTGTTCTTTAAATGATCCTTTCAACTACTACTACTAGACTGATGGTTGTAGCCAATCACCAATATTAGCAAACTTCTTTCATTTCAAACTTCACATTTCTCTAGAATAGGCTACTTATCGTAATAAACGATATCAGCAAAATGCCTGCGATAAGTGATCGGCATGGTCGGTGTCAATCATTTTCGATTCATCGTCCCAGCTCTAATTTGTAGTCAACTTCATTGTAAAGTTATTGGCGGTCACAGAGAGACAGATAAACATCTTGATTCTATGTTTAGCAGAGATCTTCTGTGTATAATGTGGCGTAGAGAAAAACCACATCTAACGAAGTAATTAGCTGTTTGATGAGTGGTCTGAGGCAGTCCATAAATAACAAGCATTTAAAGCACAACTTTAGTAACGATGGTTTTGGGGAAAAGCTTTGAACGATTATCTTAGATGGTTTTGGGAAACCAGGCCTTGGTTACCTCTGAACTACAGTGATGCTTTCTTTACCTAATGTGGGTTAATAGTCAAGTTGATTATAGCTATGTTTTCAAACAATATTGAAGAATGAACTAAGGGCCTTTGGTTGGTCCTTTTGTAACCATCTGAGAAGCTATAGATTTGTCTGCCTGTATAAAGTGTGTTTCTGTGTTTCCAGTTCATCTAGCTTGTGTTTTTCTTCCTGTGTATCCTGCAGCCATCCTGGAGGTCCATGAGGACTTCTTCGTCTATAAGAGTGGGATCTATAAACACACAGATGTCAGCTTCACCAAACCGCCACACTACCGCAAACACAACACACACTCCGTCAGGATCACAGGGTAAGGCTGTCAATCATCTGCCGTCTGTTATAGCTTTGTGTTGTCTTCTATCCGTTGCTCTGTGATTACATTTCATTTGGCAGTCAGTATGTGGGAGGCAGTATGGGAAGAAAAGGGTGGTATTACTGTGGATGTCTTGTGTTCAGTCTTCACCTTCCTCAAATGTTATTGTAGGCTAAATGCATTCAATATATCTTATCAAATGTTCCATAATTCATATCTAAGGCAGGGATTCAATACAAGGTACAACTATACAGGTGACATTGCAGCTGACGTGTAAATTACCTTTACAGTCTGTTACAGTGCACTGTGCTATAATTCACCTTGCATTGAATTCCGGCCTAAGTCTACCAACAATAGCAAACCTCAGTGTACTTGTTTGCATTTTCCAAGTTATCAAATGATGAAAGCATCTTCATGTATACAGTCCCAGACCACATGCTACCACAGGTGTGTTATGTTCCCCAGTGTGCCAAAGAGAGTCTCCCTCCCGTTCTGTCTGTCGCTCCTTCTGTCGGAGACACACCTTGGCTCCAGTCCTCTATTTCCCAGACAAGCCCCTTAGTTACTACGGAGACCACAAAAATGCAGGCAGACACTACACACCTGGATCACCTCCCCACCCCTCTCGTCACGCCTCTGTCACCCCACCCCCACCCCTCTGTCTCCCTCTGGGAGTAGAATGAACTAGTCCCTAGACACGGATCTAAGGTCAATGTTGATGTTTGGAGGTTAATAGATTAGGTTAGGTTTTGGGGAGGATAAGCTGATCCTAGATCTGTGCCTAAGGGCAACTTCTATGAAGAGCTCACATTTCCTCCCAGACAGTATTCTCTTAATCTCCCCTCCCCCACATTTGACCCCCAACACCCCAACCCGACCAAATACTTCCATCATAGTTTAGTCTGAGTGACCAGGTATTTGTTTTCTACTGTTTGTCTGGGCTGTCTATTCTAGGCATACAACCCTTATGACTAGAATGAGGAAAGGCATGTGTTTGGAACACACTTTCCTCTTGTAAAGAGACATTTGATGTGTTTTTCTCCAGCTGGTTTTTAAATGTCAATGACATGCTATACTTTCCTATCGGAAATTATCACCATCTGAGTCTGTTAGCTACCGGTGGAATTTTTGGCGTGTGTGTGTGTGTGTGTGTGTGTGCGTGTGTGTGTGCGTGTGTGTGTGTGTGTGTGTGTGTGTGTGTGTGTGTGTGTGTGTGTGTGTGTGTGTGTGTGCGTGTGTGTGTGCGTGTGTGTGTGTGTGTGTGTGTGTGTGTGTGTGTGTGTGTGTGCGTGCGTGCGTGCGTGCGTGCGTGCGTGCGTGCGTGCGTGCGTGCGTGCGTGCGTGCGTGTGCGTGCGTGCGTGCGTGCGTGCGTGCGTGCGTGCGTGCGTGCGCGTGCGTGCGTGCGTGCGTGCGTGCGTGCGTGCGTGCGTGCGTGCGTGCGTGCGTGCGTGCGTGCGTGTGTGTGTGTACTCCAGCGTTGTGCAATGCTAAAGCCACATAATAAAAACTGGAGTTGGAGGGTTTGTTGTCTTTGGCTTGAACAATGCTGTCAGTTGAATAAAAAGGAGCTCTGAGCCGCTGAGAGCCGTCATGGAGGCAGTTTCTCTAACTCTTATCTGATCGGCCATTGATCAAGAAAAACAGAGGATGGGGATCCACTTCTTGCCCCGTCCTGCTGCCTTTGTTTGGGTCTCCATGTGATATTGTGTCATTTAACTTTTAGTAATGTGTGTATTTGTCCGTGTGTATTTCTACCTGCATTTTTGTGGTATAATTCATAGCCATGTCTGAAGACTTTATTTACCTAGTTTGTCTCTGACAACAAGTGAGTGCTCTGTTTGCTTGGTTGTTTGTGAGTATGTATTTCACATGGATGTTATAAATGCAGTAGATGATCTAGATTCGGGCAGCAGGCTGATTTTTTTCTTGAGCAGATGGTCGGGTGGGAGGAACATAATTACAAATCATTTATAGACTGCAAATTGACCACAAAAAAACCAAACATATATAATGTCTGACTAAAACAGCAGTTTCAAACCTTACTATCATTTGTATACAAATCAAAGTTTATTTGTCACGTGCACCGAATACAACAGGTTTAGATCTTCCAGTGAAATGCTTACTTACAGGCTCTAACCAATAGTGCAAAAAAGGTATTAGGTGAACAATAGGTAAGTAAAGAAATAAAACAACAGTAAAAAGACAGGCTATAGACAGTAGCGAAGCTATAAAAGTAGCGAGGCTACATACAGACACCGGTTGGTCAGGCTGATTGAGGTAGTATGTACATGTAGATATGGTTAAAATGACTATGCATATATGATGAACAGAGAGTAGCAGTAGTGTAAAAGAGGGGTTGGCGGGTGGTGGGTGGCGGGACACAATGCAGATAGCCCAGTTAGCCAATGTTCGGGAGCACTGGTTGGTCGGCCCAATTGAGGTACTATGTACATGAATGTATAGTTAAAATGACTATGCATATATGATATACAGAGAGTAGCAGCAGCGTAAAAAGAGGGGTTTGGGGGGGTTGTTGGGGGGACACACAATGCAAATAGTCCAGGTAGCCATTTGATTACCTGTTCAGGAGTCTTATGGCTTGCGGGTAAAAACTGTTGAGAAGCCTTTTTGTCCTAGACTTGGCACTCCGGTACCACTTGCCATGCGGTAGCAGAGAGAACATTCTATGACTGGGGTGGCTGGGGTCTTTGACAAATTTTAGGGCCTTCCTCTGGCACCGCCTGGTGTAGAGGTCCTGGATGGCAGGCAGCTTAGCCCCAGTGATGTACTGGGCTGTACGCAATACCCTCTGTAGTGCCTTGCGGTCAGAGGCCGAGCAGTTGCCGTACCAGGCAGTGATGCAACCAGGATGCTCTCGATGTTGCAGCTGTAGAACCTTTTGAGGATCTCAGGACCCATGCCAAATCTTTTAGTTTCCTGGGGGAATAGGCTTTGTCATAACCTCTTCACGACTGTCTTGCTGTGTTTGGACCATTCTAGTTTGTTGTTGATGTGGACACCAAGGAACTTGAAGCTCTCAACCTGCTCCACTACAGCCCTGTCGATGAGAATGGGGGCGTGCTCGGTCCTCCTTTTCCTGTAGTCCACAATCATCTCCTTAGTCTTGGTTACGTTGAGGGATAGGTTGTTATTCTGGCACCACCCGGCCAGGCCTCTGACCTCCTCCCTATAGGCTGTCTTGTTGTTGTCGGTGATCAGGCCTACCACTGTTGTCGTCTGCAAACTTAATGATGGTGTTGGAGTCGTGCCTGGCCATGCAGTCATGGATGAACAGGGAGTACAGGAGGGAACTGAGCACGCACCCCTGGGGAGCTCCAGTGTTGAGGATCAGCGTGGCAGATGTGTTGCAACCTACCCTCACCACCTGGGGGTGGCCCGTCAGGAAGTCTAGGATCCAGTTGCAGAGGGAGGTGTTTAGTCCCAGGATCCTTAGCTTAGTGATGAGCTTTGAGGGTACTATGGTGTTGAACGCTGAACCGTAGTCAATGAACAGCATTCTCACTTAAGTGTTCCTTTTTTCCAGGTGGGAAAGAGCATTGTGGAGTGCAATACAGATTGCATCATCTGTGGATCTGTTTGGGCGGTATGCAAATTGGAGTGGGTCTAGGGTGTCTGGGATAATGGTATTGATGAGAGCCATTACCAACCTTTCAAAGCACTTCATGGCTACGGATGTGAGTGCTACAGGTCTGTAGTCATTTAGGCAGGTTGCCTTTGTGTTCTTGGACACAGGGACTATGGTGGTCTGCTTGAAACATGTTGGTATTACAGACTCAATCAGGGACACCTGCCAGTTGGTCAGCACATGCCCGGAGCACACATCCTGGTAATCCGTCTGGACCCACGGCCTTGTGTATGTTGACCTGTTTAAAGGTCGTACTCATGTCGGCTACGGAGAGCGTGATCACACAGTCATCCGGAACAGCTGATGCTCTCATGCATGCCTCAGTGTTGCTCTCCTCGAAGTGAGCATAGAAATTATTTTGCTCGTCTGGTAGGCTCGTGCCACTGGGCAGCTCGCGGCTGTGCTTCCCTTTGTAGTCTGTAATAGTTTGCAAGCCCTGCCACATGAGATGAGCATCGGAGCCGGTGTAGTATGATTCAATCTTAGCCCTGTACTGACTCTTTGCCTGTTTGATGGTTCGTCGCAGGGCATAGCAGGATTTCTTGTAAAGCTTCCGAGTCCCGCACCTTGAAGCGGCAGCTCTACCCTTTAGCTTGATGCGGATGTTGCCTGTAATCCATGGCTTCTGGTTGGGGTATGTACGTACAGTCACTGTGGGGACGATGTCCTCGATGCACTTATTGATAAAGCCAGTGACTGATGTGGTGTGCTCCTCAATGCCATCGGAAGAATCCTGGAACATGTTCCAGTCTGTGACAGCAAAACCGTCCTGTAGTTTAGCATCTGCTTCATCTGACCACTTTTTTTATAGACCGAGTCACTGGTGCTTCCTACTTTAATTTTTGCTTGTAAGCAGGAATCAGGAGGATAGAGTTGTGGTCAGATTTGCCAAATGGAGGGCGAGGGAGAGCTTTGTCTCTGTGTGCGGAGTACAGGTGATCTAGAATTTCTTTCCCTCTGGTTGCACATTTAACATGTTGATAGAAGTTTCCCTGCAATCACGTGTCTTTCTATTATGCATGGGAATACATGGGAACAGAATCATTTGGAGCTGATTTCCAACAATAAAAATATATATATAAAAATAAGTAAGTTGGGGATCTCTGGTCTAGAGTCTCTGTCTATCAAGATCAATTGCTTAAATCTGATTCCCAAATGGTGCCCTATTCTCTTTATAGTGCACTACTTTCACCAAGGCCCATAGTGCTCAGCTCAAAATAAGTGCTCTGTATAGGGAACATGGTGCCATTTGGGGTGCACTCTAGCTCTGGTCTGTCCTGGAACACTGCTGGAGTATGGTCTGTGCTGTCTGGTCGGTCTGTCCTGTCTGGTCGGTCTGTCCTGTCTGGTCTGCCCTAAAACGCTGCTGTTGTCTAGTCTGAGCAGCATGCTCTACTGATGATGATGAGGATGATGGTTGAAGCTCAACTTCCCTTTGCATCCAACCTCCGCTGACACTGCGGTTCTTTCACTGGTTTGGGCTACGAATGCGAGGCTCGGTGGGTACCGAGGGTATGGATTTGGGGACGGGTTGGGGGGGAAGAAGGGGGGTCAGGACAGGGTGCGTAGAGCCTGACTGTCACAAGCTTTGATGTTTTTACAAGCAAAATCCCGCTGCAGTGCGTTCTATTAAGCCAAGGGCCTGGGAAAGTTTGTGTTTAGGGCATTGAGGTCCACTCTGGTGGAAAGGGAATTGTCTGGTGTGTTGATCCCAACTGTACTGGACAGAGAGGGGATCAGGCCCATAGAGGAGGTCAGGGGTAAGGTGGGGGAGGACTGGTATGTCCCTCATTGTCCAGGGGGAACAACGCTAACTGGGGGAGATAAGGGCTCCGTAGTGGTCCAATTCTGTCTGGCTCTCTGGCTCAGCCCGTATACACACAAGTACACACACACATACAAATGCACACATGTGCGCACACACACACGCATGCACAAATGCACACACACGCAAACGCACCCACACACACGCAGTTTGGCCTCCCAAAACCCACATCCTGCCTTGCCTGGCTATTCATCCACATCGCTCTGGCCAAACTCCACGCCCACTAACATTTCTTCTCCACCGTGAGTCTGAATTTGATCTCCTCCCCGACAACTTCTCCCATTCTAACTGTTCTGATTGGCCCTAGAAACCGATGGGTTGGGCCAGAGCCTGAACACAAGTGGTTAAAACGGCGTGGGGGACAACGTCCCTAACTTTGGTGTCAGCAGAAATGGCTTCTAGGATGGCAGTCTCAGACTGAATGTATGTAGCGATAGCGGAATTAAATCCAGTCTGAGTCGTCAGGCAACCTCCAGTCTCCATCTATTTCAGATGTGGTTGTGATGTTTGTACAGCTGTTTGTATTTGCTTTTTCAGAGCATGATGACCCTTGAACTCTTGTCCAAACCAGAGTCAAGTAATAAAACATTATTCGCCAATGTTTTGGTGGCAGGCTACCGAGTTGGCAACAACTGAAAACACCACCTCTCTTTCCCAGCATTCCTATTCCCTTATAAAATATGAGGCTCCTAGGGGCCCTAGGAACTGGTGTTCACAAACAGGATGGGAATAGAACTGGAGCAAGGGAGGGGGCAGGGAAAGTCGGTCTAAGACGCAGTGACGCTGGGTCAAGTCCGACTGGGGGCAACTGCCAGATAGGACCAGAAGCTAAGGATGATGGGAATTTATGGGCATTGGCCAGGAGAGAGAGAGAGACCTCTACAGGGGTAAGGTGTATTTATTAGAGCCTCACTCAACCTTCAGCAATGTTGTTGTTGTCTGTGAGATGACAGGCGGTGACCACTTCCTCACTGGCCATCCCTCTCCTTCCTGTTTCCTGAGCTGCGAGGGGGGAAGTGGCAGAGGGGGGAATTCTGCTGCTGAGGAATCTGAATGATGTGGGATGCAGGGTAGATTGCGTGTGTGTGTGTGTGTGTGTGTGTGTGTGTGTGTGTGTGTGTGTGTGTGTGTGTGTGTGTGTGTGTGTGTGTGTGTGTGTGTGTGTGTGTGTGTGTGTGTGTGTGTGTGTGTGTGTGTGTGTGTGTGTGTGTGTGTGTGTGTGTGTGTGTGTGTGTGTATGTGTGTGGGTAATATAATCGCTCTGGTCTTCCTTAGCCATGGTCATAAATAACATCTTGTTTTCAGGATGCTGTTAAGAGATGAAAGATGTTTTGTACTCCGCATCTCTACCTATACTTATAGCTCTTACTCAAATTGTGTCAGTTGTGTCAAAACACTCTCAGGTGTGCACATTCCTATGTGGGCGTGGGATATATTTAAAAAGCTACTTGTAAAAGGTTAAAAACAACCCAATTCACAACAGAATAATTATCAGATTATTTTTACTTCCAGTGAAAAATGAAGAAACCTCTGAAGTTCATAATAATGTATTCCCTTTAGTTTAAAACAATCATGTCAGTAATTCGTCTGTGTGTTCTGTTCCAGGTGGGGAGAAGAGAGGAACTATGATAGGACAACTAAGAAGTACTGGGTAAGTAATGTCTCCTATCACATTACTCATCACATCTTTTTCTCTTTGTTGTCTCTTATTTGTGTAAATATCTTATTATGTATCTACCACAGGAGGTTGGTGGCACCTTAATTAGGGAGGACAGGCTTGTCCTCATGTTTTTCAAGTGTTTGTTGCCATTCCATTTCCTCTGTTTCAGCCATTGTTATGAACAGTCCTCCCCTCATCAGCCTCCTGTGGTCTCTCTCTACTATATCCACATTCTAACCCATGCCACTCTTTCTAATGACTTTTCCCAGATTGCTGCCAACTCGTGGGGGAAGAACTGGGGGGAGAACGGCTACTTCCGTATCGCTCGTGGAGAGAATGAGTGTGAGATCGAGGCGTTCGTGATCGGCGTGTGGGGTAGGGTCACCATGGAAGACATGCAAAGCCACCATCACCACCAACATCGCCGACGCAAGTAGAGACAGGCACTCCAGGAACTCAGCATCCCCAGAGCCCCTTCCTTTCATCCCAAACCCTCTACCCCTTCCTACCCTGGGGGAGCAGCACAACCAGCCCCAGACCCCCTACCCTTCACCCCATACCCACTTCCCCTCAGCATCCCCAGAGCCCCTACCTTTCATCCCGAACCCTCTTCCCCGTCCTACCCTGGGGAATCAGCACAACCAGCCCCAGAGCCCCTACCCTTCACCCCAACCCACTTCCCCTTCCTACCCTCGGGGTGCAACTCAACCAGCCCCGTACTAAACTCTGGGGGAGCAACACAACCAGAACCCCGGAGTTCACACTCTGACCCTTGGAGGAACCAACTACCCCAAGAACCACTACTCTTACCCCTTACACCCATATCCCCTTACCCAACACTGTATGTATTGAAACTCCAGCCGCCCCCAACATAACTCAAGGTTTATGGCATCAAAACAAACTCACGGCCTGCAGGCTTAGAGGGGCTCCTCCATACAGCCTCCCCGGCTTCAGGACACAGCAATAATCACCTCAGGACTCACTATCCCAAAGACCACACTTCCCAGACTCCTTGGCTTTGGCCTGGGATCGACTGTTTACTTCCTGCTTCTGTTCAGAAGTCTCCATTTCCACTGCTATGATGATGAAAGGACTGGCTTGATCTGAACTCTCTCTCTCTTTTGCTCTCTCTCTCTGGAAGCCAACCCCTTACGGACAGATTGGGAAAGTGAGAACCAGAGAGATTTAATGTTAGATGACACAAGCACCAGAGAGAAACTAACAATCCACTTGTGTTACAGTTTAGTTAGTGTTATCACTGAGGACCTAACTCTTAATCATGCTAGCTATATCATTGATTAATGTATTCCTATTACTATCAGCAGATCTGCAGTTGCAGTAGCCACGCATCTCTCTACACATTCCCCAAAAAGTTTTCTAGCAGAATTTTACACTGGAAAGGGTGCTGGTCTAAGGCTTGGTGGTAGGTGGGATTGAGTTTAGTGAACTGTCCTTTTGACCAATAATTTATTTCCCCTCATTTACCAAAAAACACTGTTTTCTTTTTAGTACAATCCTGTACTATACTAAGTGTATAGTACAGGATGGATTCTCAGCAAGCTCTGGAAATGTTCAGTACCACATAACCTGTCTGGTTATGGAAGAGATGGTGTCAATCTTCCAATGATATCAAATCAACTTCAGTCTCATGACCATGACAGCTCTTGACTGATTCCAACTGCTTGAACATAATGTTTCTGTAAGAATAATTTTAGTGGGTCAACCATTTATAAATCTCCCTTAATAGACAGTATACACTCTTAGAAGTAACAGAGCCTGGAAGAACCTTTAGAACCAAAGAACCAATTATAAAAATTATTAGAGGAACCCCTGTGTAAAGGTTCACATCAGAACCTTTTTGTGATGAGTGAGGTTCAATTCTGAACCTTTTTAATAATATATTGTAGAGGTGGCAGCCTATCAGAAGATTGGAGGTGTATCTTATTGGAGGTATGGCTTTCAGATAGTTATTTTTGGCCACCCATTACAGTAAATGTCATTCCTGTTCATCATGTAAAGTTTCATCGTGCAAATTTCAATTTTCCTTGAATATTTATGCATATTACATATTCTAATATAATATTAATAATATTAACATTGCTGATGACATAAGGTCCAAAATTGGGATTTGCATAGGCTCTTGAGGAACTCGTACACCTCTGTAAGCCTCATTGAAGCTACAGAACTGTCATTGTTCAACCTTAACATGTGATGAAAATACAACAGAAAATCTGAAAGCCACACCCCTACCAAGCCACACCTCCAGTCCAGGGTTCCGACAGGAACCCTTTGCTACATTGAAACATGAAAGGTTCCTCCAAGAACCCCTCAACTAACCTAGAGTGCAAATATTGAGGAACTCCAGGGGTTCATTGAGTACCTCCAGTGTTCCTCGAGTCACCACTAATTCTAAGAGTGTACACATTCCGTTTATTAATCAGCTGGTTGACAAAAACATATCTTGGAAAAAACGAGGCATTGATTGAAATATCTGAGTTGTCATTTCTTTGAAGAAGGTAAAATGGCCACCACCATGTCATTTTCAGATGTTGCTTCAACATGGAAACGTCTTGGTTGATCAAATGCCTTAAATAAATAAGTGCTGTTTTTCGACCTCTGGTTGAAAATATCCCATGGTTTGTGTATTATAATCTTAATCTGTTTCCTTCCGTGTACACTGTGTTACTATAATGCTGAAAATATTGTTGTATTTTACTCCTATTTTCTTACTTGCTTTGAGAGATGTGGTTGTCTCACACACACTCTCCCCTCCCCTTACCAGCTGCTTTGAAGAGTGCTTGGGTGGTGCACTTACTCCTTCAGAAGGTGAACACACACACAATCAAAGTTCCTGTCTCTAGGGAGAGGAGGAGGTCGGACTCAGCTGCCAAAGTCTGTTAAATGCTGTTTCTTTACAGCCTAAATCTCACAGACGCAACATGCCACTAACACTTCAGTATTCAGCAATAGGCATGTGTAGGACTACAACAGACTCATTGTGACATTTCAAAGGTTGTGTATTTCCAAAGAAGTGTTAGGTAGGTAGTTCAATCCTCAACTGAAGCCAGTAATCACACAGGTTCTGATATACTGATATAACTTGATATAACTGCCTTATGTAATGTTGCTCTAGGTGCTCTTTTTATACTGTCTCCAATTCAGATCTATTATTTCTGTGTCTATCATGAGTTTTAATGTCTAAGTTTCCAGAGGTGCCAACTGTCCTTTTAGAGACCACATCATGTATCAGTTCACACTGTGCAGTCTCACTTCACAATAAACTGCTTGGCTTCCCAGAAGTTGTGTCTTTTTATTAACTGTGCCACCTTTCCAATATGTCTTCCAGTTTTCACATTGTTAATGTAAATCCTATACACAATTTCGTACATTTCGAGTAGGCCTCAGTTTTAAACCCCCATCACAACCGTCACCTCATGAGAAAACGATAGAGATGCAGAATAACCGACAGGTTCAGATGGACAAGCAATGTTCAATGTGGAGGAAGGGTACACTGTTAGAAATAAGGGTTCCAAAAGGATTCTTCAGCTGTCCCCATAGGAGAACCCTTTTTGTTCGAGGTAGAACCCTTTTTGGTAATCTGGAGGCGAAAGAAACGCACACCTGTTTAGGTGAGGTGCTGGCTAGCAGGGTAGAACACCTGTTTAGGTGAGGTGCTGGCTAGCAGAGTAGAACACCTGTTTAGGAGAGGTGCTGGCTAGTAGAGTAGAACACCTGTTTAGGTGAGGTGCTGGCTAGCAGAGTAGAACACCTGTTTAGGAGAGGTGCTGGCTAGCAGAGTAGAACACCTGTTTAGGAGAGGTGCTGGCTCGCGGAGTAGAACAACTGTTTAGGCAAGGTGCTGGCTAGCAGAGTAGAACACCTGTTTAGGAGAGGTGCTGGCTAGCAGAGTAGAACACCTGTTTAGGAGAGGTGCTGGCTAGCAGAGTAGAACACCTGTTTAGGTGAGGTGCTGGCTAGCAGAGTAGAACACCTGTTTAGGAGAGGTGCTGGCTAGCAGAGTAGAACACCTGTTTAGGAGAGATGCTGGCTAGCAGAGTAGAACACCTGTTTAGGAGAGGTGCTGGCTAGCAGAGGAGAACACCTGTTTAGGCAAGGTGCTGGCTAGCATAGTAGAACACCTGTTTAGGAGAGATGCTGGCTAGCAGAGTAGAACACCTGTTTAGGAGAGGTGCTGGCTAGCAGAGTAGAACACCTGTTTAGGAGAGGTGCTGGCTAGCAGAGTAGAACACCTGTTTAGGTGAGGTGCTGGCTAGCAGAGTAGAACACCTGTTTAGGAGAGGTGCTGGCTAGCGGAGTAGAACACCTGTTTAGGTGAGGTGCTGGCTAGCAGAGTAGAACACCTGTTTAGGAGAGATGCTGGCTAGCAGAGTAGAACACCTGTTTAGGAGAGGTGCTGGCTAGCAGAGTAGAACACCTGTTTAGGCGAGGTGCTGGCTAGCAGATTAGAACACCTGTTTAGGAGAGGTGCTGGCTAGCAGAGTAGAACACCTGTTTAGGTGAGGTGCTGGCTAGCAGAGTAGAACACCTGTTTAGGCAAGTTGCTGGCTAGCAGAGTAGAACACTAGGAGCTCAGATGCAATAATTGAATAACCTAATAACCAATGTTTCGACAGACAAGCTGTCTTCATCAGGGTATAATTAAGTAATAGGACCCGAGGTGTTGTGGTATATGGCCAATATACCATGGCTAAGGGCTGTTCTTAAGCACAATGCAACATGGAGTGCCTGGACAAAGCCCTTAGTGTATTGGCCATACTATATATCATTAACCCCCGAGGTCCCTTATTGCTATAAACTGGTTACCAATGTAATTATAGCAATAAAAATATTTTTCTTGTCATACACATGGTACAAGGTCTGATATACCATGGCTGTCAGCCAAAAAGCATTCAGGTCTCGAACCACCCACTTTATAATCACAAACACTGCGGGTCATTAGTTTATATAGTGGCAAAGGACACACACAGGTGTCTGTAATGATGGCCGGCTGTGGCTTGATTTCATTGGTTAATTTACAGATATAAATAGAACATATAGAAAGCATGAAGGGATAACATCTGATCATAAATGCAATTGGCTACACAATCTACACAGGCAAAATCACAATAATCACAAGAATGGCTTCAGATCAAAGTCTACGTTGAGACAGAGGGGTGGCTGGGTGGCCTAGTGGTTAGAGCGTGTGTGTGTGTGGTGTGGTGTGGTGTGTGTGTGTGTGGTGTTTGTGGTGTGTGTGTGTGTGTGTGTGTGTGTGTGTGTGTGTGTGTGTGTGTGTGTGTGTGTGTGTGTGTGTGTGTGTGTGTGTGTGTGTGTGTGTGTGTGTGTGTGTGTGTGTGTGTGTGTGTGTTCCATCCAGTAGATGCGCAATCAGAGTTTACCAATTAGTCTCTGAGAATTCTGCCCGGCGAGAATACGACCATCGGAGGGTCCAAAAACCCATTAACGATACTGTCATCGGATCTTAGAATGTGCCAATTTTTGTGAATGATTCCCTTAATTTTTCAGAGCACTTCAAAAAGTGGGTAGTAAGAACCCAATAAGGCTTCTTTTTGCGAGACTGTTCTTGAAAGAGAACATGTCTGAATTTGTTTTGGATTTTCTCAATGGCAGTAATAATCTGACCGTTTTTGTACCCACTCTCCTTGAATCTTCTTTGCGTCTCAGCCATTTGTCTGTCGAAATCTGACAGTTTTTTGCCAACTCGATCATCAAGTTTGCAGATGACACAACGGTAGTAGACTTGATCACCAACAACAACAAGACAGGCTATAGGGAGGAGGTGAGGGCAGTTGGAGTTTGGTATCAGGAAAACAACCTCTAACTCAATGTCAACAAAACAAAGGAAATGATCATGAACTTCAGGAAACAGCAGAGGGAGCACCCCCCTATTCACATCAACGGGACAGCAGTGGAGAAGGTGGAAAGTTCCTTGGCGTACACATCACGGACAAACTGAAATGGTCCACCCACACAGACAGTGTGGTGAAGAAGGCAAAACAGCGCCTCTTCAACCTCGGGAGGCTGAAGAAATTTGGCTTGTCACCTAAAACCCTCACAAACTTTTACAGATGCACAATTGAGAGCATTCTGTCGGGCTGTATCACCGCCAGATACGGCAACTGCATCGCTCACAACCACACGGCTCTCGGTTTGCACAACGCATCACCGGGGGCAAAATACCTGCCCTCCAGGATGCCTAAAGCACCCGATGTCACAGAAAGGCCAAAAAGATCATCAAGGACAACAACCACCCGAGCCACTGCCTGTTCACCCCGCTACCATCCAGAAGGCGAGGTCAGTACAGGTGCATCAAAGCTGGGACCGAGAGACTGAAAAATAGCTTCTATCTCAAGGCCATCAGACTGTTAAACAGCCATCATTAACACAGAGAGGCTGCTTTCTACATACAGACTTGAAATCATTGGCCACTAACAAATGGATCACTAGCCATTTTATTACTGCCACCTTAATAATGATGTTTACATTTCTTACATTACTCATCCCATCTCTTCTAAATCATTGTTCTCTTGTTCCTCCTGTACATCTGTACTGTATTTTATACCATCTTGCCTATGCCGCTCGGTCATTGCTCATCCATATATTTATATGTACATATTCTTATTCTATCCCTTTACTTAGATTTGTGTGTATTAGGTAGTTGTTGTGGAATTGTTAGATTACTTGTTAGATATTGCTGCACTGTCGGAAAGAGAAGCACAAGCATTTCACTACATTCGCAATAACATCTGCTTGGTCACATGTGTATGTGACCAATTTGATTTGATTTGATTGGGTCTACCTTGTACCAAAAGGGTTCTACCTGGAACAAAAAGGGTTCTTACTGGAACCAAAAGGGTTCTTTAAGGTTCAAGATAACACGTTTTTTTCTACGAGTGTAGGCTATAGGAGGCAGAGCAGACATAGCTGTGTGTTGTGTGAGCCATGCGGTCTACAGAATAACATAGCTGTGTGTTGTGTGAGCCATGCGGTCTACAGAATCACATAGCTGTGTGTTGTGTGAGCCATGCGGTCTACAGAATCACATAGCTGTGTGTTGTATGAGCGATGCTGTCTACAGAATCACATAGCTGTGTGTTGTGTGAGCCATGCAGTCTACAGAATCACATAGCTGTGTGTTGTGTGAGCCATGCGGTCTACAGAATCACATAGCTGTGTGTTGTGTGAGCCATGCGGTCTACAGAATCACATAGCTGTGTGTTGTGTGAGCCATGCGGTCTACAGAATCACATAGCTGTGTGTTGTATGAGCTATGCAGTCTACAGAATCACATAGCTGTGTGTTGTGTGAGCCATGCAGTCTACAGAATCACATAGCCATGTGTTGTGTGAGCTATGCGGTCTACAGAATCTTTACTTTAATTGCAAACGGTGCGAAAGAGGATTAGTATGACTCTGCTGGTCATCTACTGTGGGAACTTTTGAACATCTTGAAGAACGATCTGGCCTTAATGGCCATGTACTCTTATAATCTCCACCTGGCACAGCCAGAAGTACTGGTCACCCTTCAGAGTCTGGTTCCTCTCTTGGTTTCTTCCTAGGTTCCTGCCTTTCTAGGGAGTTTTTCATTGATTTTCATAGGTACGCGGAGTCAGGCACAGGACACAGGTATGGGTAATAATCTGAATTTACAAAAAATGTAAGCAATGTTCCAACAAGGAAAAATACAGAAGATCCCACCACAAACGGACCAAGCAGCGTGGTCAGGAGGACTGGACATGGGAGGACATCCTGGACGGCAAAGGATCCTTGACATGGGAAGAGATCCTGGCCGGAAGGGATCGCCTCCCATGGGAACAGGTGGAAGCAGCAAGGGAGTCACGGCAACGAAGCAAGCATGAGAGACAGCCCCCCCAAAAATTGGGGGCGGGCACATGGGGAGATTGGCGGAGTCAGGTTGTAGACCTGAGCCAACTCCCCATGCTTACCGTGGGGAGAGAATGACTGGTCAAGCACCGTGTTATCTGGTTCTGCGCACCATGCCTTCGGTGAGCAGCCACAGCCCGGTGCGCTCTCTGCAAGCTCCCCGCAGTTGCCGTGCTAGAGTGGGCATTCAGCCACTCATTCAGCCACCTCCGGTGCATCTCTTCAGCCCAGGTTATCCTGCACCAGCTCTACGCACGGTATCCCCAGTTCGCCAGGACAACCCAGTGCGGCCTGTTCGAGCTCCCCGCACTTGCCGGGCTACGGGGGGTACCCAGCCAGGACGAGTTGTGCTAGCTCTGCGCTCCAGACCTCCGGTGCGCCTCCATGGTCCAGTATAGTCCTGCGCTGGCTATACGCACTATGCCTCCAGTGCGCCGTCATAGCCCACTGCGTCCGGTGCCAGCTCTCCACACTCACCGGGCTAGAGTGGGTATCCAGCCAAGACGTGTTGTGGCAGCTCCACTCACTAGGCTGCCAGTACGTCTCCTCAGTCCGGTGAGACCTGTTCCAGAGACGATCCCCAGTCCGGAGCCTCCAGCGACGGTCCTCAGTCCCGAACCTCCAGCGACGGTCCCCAGTCCGGAGCCTCCGGCGATGCGCGGTGGTCTGGTTCCTCCGACGATGGTCTGCGACCTTCCTCCAGTGAAGGTCCATGCACCAGGGCCACCACCAAAGCGGAGGGATCTGAGGGCGGAGGGGGGTCTACGTCCCGCACCGGAGCCGCTGCCGTGAAGTGATGCCCACCCGGACCCTCCCCTTTAGAGTCAGGTTTTGCGGCCGGAGTCCGCACCCTTGGGATACTGTCACACCCTGGCCATAGAGGCTTTTATTCTCTATTTTGGTTAGGCCAGGGTGTGACTAGGGTGGGCATTCTAGTTTCTTTATCTCTATGTTTTCTATTTCTTTGTTTTTTGCCGAGTGTGGTTCCCAATCAGAGGCGGCTGTTTATCGTTGCTTCTGATTGGGGATCACATATAAGTTGTCACATATAAGTTGTCATTCTCCTTTTGGTGTTTGTGGGATCTTGTTTTTTGTTAGCTCTGTGAAGCCTGCAGAACGTGGTGTTCGTTATTCTTTTGTTGTTTTGTGTTCTGAGTAAATAAAGAATCATGAACACTTACCACGCTGCGCTTTGGTCTCCTTCCAATGACGGACGTTATATAGCCACTGTGCTTCTACAGTACATCTGCATTGCTTGCTGTTTGGGGTTTAGGCTGGGTTTCGGTGTAAGCACTTTGTGAAAACTGCTGATGTAAAAATGGCTTTATAAATACATTTGATTTAATTAAGGGAGGATGATGCGGCCAGGGTTGGGGTGAGGTGCATCATGGGTTCACGAGGCATGACAGTGGGGAAAGAATGGATGACAGAAGGGAGGTGGAAGTGGAGGTGGAGGTTGGGACTGGGGAGAGTCAATGACAGTGGGGAAAGAATGGATGACAGAAGGGAGGTGGAAGTGGAGGTGGTGGTTGGGACTGGGGGGAGTCAATGACAGGTTGTTGTGCATTCATTTCTTCTTTCCACTTGACTAAATATTGATGAGTTGAGTTGGGAGGTGTTCCACATTATGCATTTATTCTAGATTTTACAATACCGTTATAAGCTACCATAACTGTTCATAGATATAACCTATCAGTTTTTTATATATTTTTTAATTTAACCTTCATTTAACTAGGCAAGTCAGTTAAGCACAAATTCTTATTTACAATGATGGCCTACACCGGCAAACCCGGAACACGCTGGGCCAATTGTACGCCACCCTATGGGACTTCCAATCACGGCCGGTTGTGATACAGCCTGGAATTGAACCAGGGTGTCTGTAGTGATGCCTCTAGCACTGAGATACAGTGCCTTAGACTGCTGTGCCACTCGGGAGCAAGTCAAATCAGTTTATCCTTTAAAATAATGTTATAGTACTCTCCCGTTAGTCTATAAGATACAGCCCCTAACCACTGAAAACACTAGGGCTGTGTCCCAAATGGCACCATATTCCCTATAGTGCACTACCTTGACCATTAGGCCTACTGTATGAGGTTATTGTCAAACTGTTGGCTAACCAGATGGATCCATTTTCCCATGCAGTCATCCAGACAGCTGTGTCCTTATAGGGATAAACCAGTGATAGACAGATAAGCCTGTCTGGATCAATGGGATGAGAGGAGCAGGCGATTGGATCCAAGTCATGCGGAGAAAGGGGGTGGAATTTGTCCAAAGCTGGATCCAAGTCAAGACTGTTCTTTTTCAGTTTGAGTGACTCCTGAGTGCGATTCACTGGGTTCCATGTTTAGTCTGCCCAAGGTGTCAAGATCCGTCGACAGAAGATCCTTGTGGGATACTAAAATGAAAAGATGTATGTGAATAAGGGGTACAACACACTCTCCATGGACAAATAATGAGTTATGACATCTTGGTCATCAACAAGACCTTCGTCTGTCAGCCATTTTGGATGGTATTCAGCTAGTACAATTACTCTGACATTGAAGACCACTCACTCACTCACTCACTCACTCAACCAACCAAACATCTTATACTACCAGACTGTCCTTCAAAAACACCCTCAAAACATGTACAGATCCCCTGTCAGAAGTTGTGTATTCAAAGTCAATGAATCACTTCATATTCAGTGATACATATACTTTATTTATGATGCGGCAAGATGTGTAAATTATATATTTTCTGTGCAATGTTTATTATTATCTCTCTGTCTCGTGTATTGTGTGGACTAAGTTCACACCACCATAGTTTTCACTTGTGAGGCACAATAAAGTATCTTAAAACAACCATCCACGTATGACTCATTGTCTAATAGTGGAACACAATACCCAACATAATACAAATGTAACCAGCAGCAGAGTCAAAATGTAGAAAAAAAGGATATGAAATTGTTTGTTAATGTCAACTGTTGATTTCCGTTCGGAAAAAGAGTTGAAGCATTGTCTTGGCAAACGTTTTCACATTTAAAGAAATGCAAAAGAAAAAGTAACTAGTAGTGTCTGGAAATATAATTCATAAACAAGTGTAGTCAGAGAGAGAAAATGGTCAGAGGACAGCAGGCATTTAGTTTTGGGAGCTGTTGGCACTCCTCTGTTGGGACGAAGGGGGCCACACTGGGGGAGAGTGGGGTAGAGGGTGGGGGTATGGGTGGGGGCACAGAGAGGCCCATGGGACGAGTGAGGGACAAGGGTGGGATGGGGATAATTTGTATAGGACCGTGCTGTGTCAGCTCACTCCACCACCAGACAGACACAATCCAGGGACAAAAATACAGGAGGGTTATGGAACTCTTATACTTTGCGTGAGAGTCAGTTACGTTGTTTGTTTGTGTGTGTGTGTGTGTGTGTGTGTGTGTGTGTGTGTGTGTGTGTGTGTGTGTGTGTGTGTGTGTGTGTGTGTGTGTGTGTGTGTGTGTGTGTGTGTGTGTGTGTGTGTGTGTGTGTGTGTGTGTGTGTGTGTGTGTGTGTGTGTGTGTGTGTGTGTGTGTGTGTGTGTGTGTGTGTGTGTGTGTGTGTGTGTGTGTGTGTGTGTGTGTGTGTGTATTTGCATGCCTGTGTGTGTACCTGCTTGTACATGTCTCTCACAGTCTCAGGTCAGAATTGGACATTCATCCATGTTTCACAAATATCACATTTTGAAGTGTTTAAGGTTAAGTTTAGGCATTAACTCTGAATTTGTAAGGTTAGGGTTGACTTTAGGCCTTAACACCGAAGTCTTAGGCATTAACTCTGAATCGTTAAAACCTCTACGGGATAGGTGACCTCCCCCCACTGGACAGTTGAGCTAACGTGCGCTAATGTGATTAGCATGAGGTTGTAAGTAACAAGACAATTTCCCAGGACATAGCTATATCTGATATGAGCAGAAAGCTTAAATTCTTGTTAATCTAACTGCACTGTCCAATTTACAGTAGATATTACAGTGAAATAATACCATGCTATTGTTTGAGGAGAGTGCACAATTGAAAATGTATCAATAAACCAGGCAGACTTGATACAACATTTTGAACAGAAATGCAATGGTTCATTGTCTAAAACTTTGCACATACACTGCTGCCATCTAGTGGCCAAAATCTAAAATGTGCCTAAACTTGAATAATACATTGTGGTCTTTCTCTTGCATTTCAAAGATAGTGGAACAAAATAAAAACAAAAAAAATGCATGTTTTTTTCTTTGTATTGTCTTTTACCAGATCTAATGTGTTATAGTCTCCTACAGTAATTTCACATTTCCACAAACTTCAAAGTGTTTCCTTTCAAATGGAATCAAGAATATGCATATCCTACAGGCAGTTAGATTTGGGTATGTCATTTTAGGTGGAAAAAAAGAACGTTTTTTAAGGTAAGGGTTTGGGATAGGCTTAAAACAAAAATAACTTTCTATCACTGGATTCAAACTTGCAACCTTTGGAATCAGAGGCAGATGCTTACACCCATCCACAACACCCTAGCAAAACCAAAACCTATTTTTTTTTTTTTTTTTTTTACCTTTATTTTACTAGGCAAGTCAGTTAAGAACAAATTCTTATTTTCAATGACGGCCTAGGAACAGTGGGTTAACTGCCTGTTCAAGGGCAGAACGACAGATTTTGTACCTTGTCAGCTCGGGGATTTGAACTTGCAACCTTTCGGTTACTAGTCCAATGCTCTAACCACTAGGCTACACTGCCGCCCCAGGTAACAGCGCTCACTGTTGCCCGTGGTGACCGGTTTCCACATTATCTCTAGACGTCCTCAAACATGGATGGACGTCGAATACGGACTTATATTGCGGGTGACCTGGCTGCATCCATATGTGACCATGTGTATACACGCTGTCTGAACATCTGTCTATGAAGCTATAGCTTACCCTCATTTGGAGAAAGAGGATCTCTTCTTTTGAACTGAGAATAATAATTAAATAATAATAATAATTGAGAATAATAATTGCAGGTCTACACAATCAGGATTATGGACTGCTTTGACTTTCTACACAACCAGGTGTCATCGGCCCAGTCTGACTAGCCATACCTCAGACAGAGACCGACCGAGAGGCTGGTCTCTGACGGCATGTGATGCCTTTACTGCTAAAAGTTTCCTGGAGTTATGTCCAAGGTTTTTGACCTTGCAAACAATTCTTCCACTACAGACTGAGAATGTATTGATTGATCATGTATAACCTAGTGTGAAACCCAAATAAAAAACTTTTTGGTGTGCCCACAGTGGTTATATGATGATTTTCATTTACTTATTTGTAAGTACTTTAACTGAGTTGTGATGCTGCTGTATGAGGAAAGCTCATCACCATAGCCTTTCCAACATCCTCATGGTTCTCTGTGCATGCCATGCGTGTTTGGTGGGTGCGTGATTGTGTGCGTGCGTTTCATCGTTCAAGCTTGCGTGCGTGCGTGCGTGTGTGAGTGAGTGAGTGAGTTCAGCCAACAAAAAGAACAGGAATTTGATCAGTAGGTTGGCAAACAACCTTCAGACCATAATTTTTATTGATTTATTTTATTTCACTTTTATTTAACCAGGTGGCTAGTTGAGAACAAGTTCTCATTTACAACTGCGACCTGGCCAAGCTAAAGCAAAGCAGTTCGACACATACAACAACACAGAGTTACACATGGAATAAACAAACATACAGTCAATGATACAGTAGAAAAAAGTATATATACAGTGTGTGCAAATGAGGTGAGATAAGGGAGGTAAGGCGAATAATTAGGCAATGGTGGGGAATTTATTACAATATACCAATTAAATACTGGAGTGAATAGATGTGCAGAAGATGAATGTGCAAGTAGAGAATCCCAGACAAACATTCAGTCACACAAACAAATCTATGTGTAATACCGTCAAAGAGTACAGATAGCATCCACTTGTGACTCTCTAGAACAACTTGATGGTGGAGAACTATCCCCAAATGTACCCTCTGTTTGCAGACAACCTGTTTTGCTGTCACTGTTATTGGTTTTATGAAGACCTTAACACTGAGAAGGATGTTAAGCCGAAACGACAGACGATATGGTATCCATGATGCAGTAAAAAATCATTAAATAAAAGTAAGCTTTAAGCAAAATATTTTTCAGTGCGGCACCCATTACATATTTGCTTGTCCAGATTCACTGTTACTGGCATTGAATACATCTGTCCAGAACAGTACACTGTGTGGACCAAGGGGGCCAAGTAAGGATGCCAAAGGCACCAAGTAAGGAAATTTGGACAGAGGTATGCATTTGGCGACTATGTATTTACATTTCTGTCATGGTTTGTGGTTCAGGAATAGCCCAATCACCCATTACCTCAACGCTTACTGTTACATTCCCTTCCAGATGATGACAATTGCCAAATATCTCCGTCGAGGAGGAAGCTGTGATTATGGACTCAGCATTGGAAAGAACATGTTGCCACCCCACCCCGGTGGTCCAGGAATTATCCGTCACATTCTGTTCTTCCGCACATTCTAGCCCATTCTTATCTCAGTCTGTGCCCCCCCCCCCCCCCCCCCCCCCCCCCCCCCCCCGTGTTCCTTCAGTAGATCTGCTAAACAAAAAATATTCTTGAAGACGTCAACAGCCGTAAAGGACAATAGGAGTTTCCACAGGACGAGGGCTGGGGTTCGGGGGAAGCCCTTTATCACAAACAACTAAGCTGTGAAATAAAGGTGACTGGCTTCACTCAGCGTGTGGGATTCTTATCTCCTGTCAGACTGTTGACATCATGCCAGTTCATGTAGCCCTAGTGAACCCCCTGAGAAACCTTCTGGACTTTACCTTGATGTATTGTTTTCCACTTGGTTGTGCAATACTTTCATTATTACAGATTATACAACAGGTGGCTGACGTGGGTCTAATCCTGAATGCTGATTGGTTAAAACCCCATTCCAGCTGGTGCCTATTCCAGTATTACCACAGGGTAAATCTATGATGTTAAAATGTCAATTTACTATTTTCCGTCTGACTGCGCAATCCACTGTCTCATCAGCCCAGCCAAGCAATTTATAAACTTAATCTCAACTATAAAAAGCATCTTGATATGTCCTGGAGGTTTCAGGTTTTAGCTTGTGTCTGGGGCCACCTTGGGCCCACTCTTTAACTCTGCGCCTCTGGGAGAGTAAAAACATGATTCATTGTGGTAGATATAGACAAGGAAAATAATATCCACAATGTATGACAAATCTTTACCTGTTGCAAGGTGTGGTCCTCTTTCACCATCATCCGGTAGCTTTGGCTATGGGATTTCCCAGGCAACAGAAGCAACTCATCTAGCACTATGTGCAAAGCCCTGCTCATGTAAACTGGTTTAGTGCCGCCATCTTGTGGTATAACTTTGTGTGCATCACGTATAAGACGGCTATCCACACTAAAACAACCCCTAACTAAAACCTCTTCTCAGAAAGGGATGTAAAATAAGGAAAATTAGCCATTGAAAGGTGGACCTTGCATTAAGGATCAACTTAGAGGCAACAAAACATTTAGAGAGGAACTTTATTGAAAATATGAGAAATTGTAAAGTCAGCATTGCTGCCCATATTCCTTATCAAAACTACAACACATTTGCATATACAAAAAGCCTGTTGTCATCTTGCTTTTGAAAAAGGCACTACGGAGATATCATAACCCTTGCCATGTCAGCCATTTTGAAACATATTCTCCTGTTAACTGCACATAGTTAATGAAATGAGTCATATTGACTTTATAAATAAATGCATTATCATTCTCGTAAATGTTCCTTTCATGTGAATGGCAGAAAGCTGTTGAATTTTTTTTTGTAAATCAAACCTTTATTTATCCAGGAAATCCATTGGAAACATCAGGGAATGGAGGCCCATGCAGTCGCAAAGGCTTTCTGTCATATGTTGGCCTCTGGATAAACATGGTCATTCATTCAGTGTAAAATGGTCCTCTTTTTAAAAACAGTTTGTGTATCTTGCTGTGTCTTTCTCTCTAGCGTGTAGGGCCGCCCCCTCTCCTACATTCATGCATTCTGTAGGCACACATGTAAAATATCCCTGGAACACACAGAGCACGTACAGGTTAATGGACAATGGACATTGCATCAGAATCCAGCTGTAGACATACCCTCCCTTCAGCCACTACCCCTCAATCAGGTTTCATGGATCCAGATAGGCGTCAGTAATATGATGCAGCCAGGCTCCCCTAACCCATTGGAAGGCTATGGAAAAACCATCACCATATTGCTTTTAACAATCTGGTCTCTTCAGATCTGCTAACACTGGGAGACTTGAGGGTTGATTGTTTTTGGACTGGGTTGGTTGAGTACTGTGATTGATCCTGTGTGTCAGTTATTACCTGCAAAGAAGGTCATGAGCAGTGCCACCCAGCCCAATATGTAAGACCAAGAGAAACGCCAGTCACCGAAGCGCTTGCCCAGGAAGTTCACTGTCACACCCGTGTAGATGGCCATCGCCAGCAGAACAAATAAAGCTGGGAGAAGGAAGAGGGATATAAGAGGTGAAAATACTGCACAAAACTAGTGTGTGTGTGTGTGTGTGTGTGTGTGTGTGTGTGTGTGTGTGTGTGTGTGTGTGTGTGTGTGTGTGTGTGTGTGTGTGTGTGTGTGTGTGTGTGTGTGTGCGTGTGCGTGTGTGTGTGTGTGTGTGATATGAGACTCACTGGAGATGAAAAACATGATCCCTGCAGCGAAGGAGCGGTTGAACCTCTCGAAGGCGGAGAAGTGGGCAAAGGAGAGGATGCCCGCAATGATGCCCGCGAAGCACGACATCCCGGACAGGATCATTAAGGCCCGGGTGGCATTCCAGTACGCTAGAGGGCAATAGTGAAAGAGGTGTGCAGGGTGACATAACAGAGGCCTTTGTCAAATGAATCCCTTCTTCCAGCCAAGAGTGAAAATGAATGGTATTGTAGTGTCATGCCCAGACACTAGGTGGTACCCTTTTGTAACATTTCTCCTCATGTTCAAGTCAACATTTGAACATTTAGCACACTCTCTTATCCAGAGCAACTAGGTTTAAGTGCCTTGCTCACAGGCACAACAACATATTTTTCACCTAGTGGCTCAGGGATTTTAACCAGCAACCTTTTGATTACTGGCCCGACATTCTCAGCAACAGGTCTCTATCATGAAGTAAAGCAACCATTTATTACGTTTCTGCCAGTGAATGGATGCACTTAGACCTTCCCTTCCATCAGACCAAGTCAGACTGTTAACATATCTCATTTAAATCAGGTGGTCATTGCTATCCCTCTGTATATAATCTATATCCTTCCATCCCCTGACCCCTCGATGGTGTGTGGTCTCACCGATGCTGTCCGTCTGCATGTAACATTTGCCCGACATGCAGTACCTCCACAGGCCCTGGTGGGCGAAGCTGCCTGACAGGCGGTACTGCATCCAGTAGTCTGTTGCCATTGAGACCACCAGCAGGATGTTCCCCACCATGGCACAGAATAGGCCCCCGCCCATGAAGCTATGCATCCTGAGAGATGCTGCTGTGGCTGCTGTGTGGTACCTGATACTGCACGGGAAGAGGAGGGATAAACACACCTGGATTATATGACAGATGGACACTCAGTTTGCAATGGTCACCTCATAGCTCCTGATATTGGGGAGGAGATGAGGGAGTTAGACACACCTGTACTGATACTGGGGAGGAGATGAGGGAGTTAGACACACCTGTACTGATACTGGGGAGGAGATGAGGGAGATAGACACACCTGTACTGATACTGGGGAGGAGATGAGGGAGTTAGACACACCTGTACTGATACTGGGGAGGAGATGAGGGAGTTAGACACACCTGTACTGATACTGGGGAGGAGATGAGGGAGTTATACACACCTGTACTGATACTGGGGAGGAGATGAGGGAGTTAGACACACCTGTACTGATACTGGGGAGGAGATGAGGGAGTTATACACACCTGTACTGATACTGGGGAGGAGATGAGGGAGTTAGACACACCTGTACTGATACTGGGGAGGAGATGAGGGAGTTAGACACACCTGTACTGATACTGGGGAGGAGATGAGGGAGTTAGACACACCTGTACTGATACTGGGGAGGAGATGAGGGAGTTAGACACAGCTGTACTGATACTGGGGAGGAGATGAGGGAGTTAGAAACCTGTAAATCTGTATGATATGATCTTTATAGCACACACTCATTATTCCATGCTGTTGTCATGACGTTGGCCTGGGGGGTAGGTTTTTGACAGTCATAAATATCTCTTCCCCCCTTTTTCCTCTCTCCAACCTACTGAGGTTACATTTGCAAAACCCTTGAATAACATAGAGATTCTGGTGGAAAGTCTACACATCAGAGTTATCAGATTCACATGGAATTGTTGTTCAATTTAAATGTTTGAATATGAAATTATTCATGATGGGATGAAATGTGATTTTAGCTTCTAAAATGTGAGATTTGGGTTTTCATAAGATAGGGCTCTGCTCAATCAGTGGCCCACCCCTGTGAAGGGACATGGGCTATAAAACGTTTCAAGCACGCCCTCCTCTCCCTTCCTATATAAGCCCTTGACGACAATATAGCCTCCTGTTCCGAGGACGTGAGGACGACGGTCCTATGTCAGAATGGTTCAGATAATAACTACAGAACGAAGCTAACATCAGCGTGAGCTTTGGTTGCGAATGGTATGACCTTTGAACTCTTATTCACTACAGAAGTGATACCTCCTAGCCGTTGAGTTAGCAACAGCAGATGCAAACGTGGGCTAGGAAGGAACAGACAGAGTATCCCGTCTATCACCCAACGACGTTACTACAATGTATCCAATTGACAACCAGAGACTATCTTCAAAGGACTCGGTTGGGCAACACGGCCTCCCATCTACCACCAACCTACCGAAGCGCAGCTCAGAGTAAATATTTATTGCATTTTCCTTTTCCAAATGGGTGGTAATTTAGAATACATAAGATACTGTATTTACGATAGCACAGCTTCTTCCCATTGTTCCTCAGTCTTCCCGCTCTTTCACTCAAACCCAGACCCTTTTCTTTTGTGTAACAAGCTGTCATATCTGTTCCACCCGCTAAGGACGTTTTCCTTTATGACGTCATTTGTAATCAAGTTATGATTTAATTATGTGTATGTGTAATTCTGTGTGATCAGTTAGGTATTTAGTAAATAAATTATTAAACCCAATGTTGCATAGCTGATTCAACTTGTGAGCCAGGGTTCGTGCAGATAACAAAGAATTTACCACTTTCAGATGAGACTGAATTAAGATGACGATTAATATTGACTGCTATTGATGTAAAATATTACTAGGTCTTTAAGAGTTTATTCAGAAGATAATAGCTCTATAAATATTATTTTGTGGTGCCCGACTCTCTAGTTAATTAAATGTACATGATTAGCTCAATCAGGTAATATTAATTACGGATAAATTATTTTATAGAATAGCATGTCATATCACTTAATCCGGCATAGCCAAAGACAAAACACTGTGATGCAGACTTCAATAGAAACATGAATAAGTTTAGTACTTGTCCTGACACTGGGGAAAAGTGTGACATGGTGACAGTGGACAACAAAATCGAAAAGACAAAGTACAAATCGCCGAGTATCAATGATCTCAAATCATATACAGTACCAGTCAAAAGTTTGGGCACAACTACTCATTGCAAGGTTTTTCTTCATTTGTACTATTTTCTACATTGTAGAAAAATTGTGAATACATCAAAACTATGAAATAAC
Organism: Oncorhynchus kisutch; assembly: GCF_002021735.2. Taxonomy (NCBI): domain Eukaryota; kingdom Metazoa; phylum Chordata; class Actinopteri; order Salmoniformes; family Salmonidae; genus Oncorhynchus; species Oncorhynchus kisutch. Next base: position 16,077,431 of record NC_034190.2, read on the forward strand.
ACATGTGGAATCATGTAGTAACCAAAAAAGTGTTATACAAATCAAAATATATTTTAAATAGTTACCCTTGTCTTGATGACAGCTTTGCACACGCTTGGCATTCTCTCAAACAAATTCAAATGGAATGCTTATCCAACAGTCTTGAAGGAGTTCCCAAATATGCTGAGTACTTGTTGGCTGCTTTTCATTCACTCTGCAGTCCAACTCATCCCAAACCATCTCAATTGGATTGAGGTTGGGTTATTGTGGAGGCCAGGTAATCTGATGCAGCACTCCATCACTCTCCTTCTTGGTCAAATAGCCCTTACACAGCCTGGAGGTGTGTTTTGTCATTGTTCTGTTGAAAACAAATGATATTCCAACTAAGCGCAAACCAGATTGGATGGCGTATCGCTGCAGAATGCTGTGGTAGCCATGCTGGTTAAGTGTGCCTTGAATTCTAAATAAATCACAGACAGCGTCACCAGCAAAGTACCCCCACACCATCACACCTCCTCCTCCATGCTTCACGGTGGGAACCACACATCCTCCGTTCACCTACTCTTCGTCTCATAAAGTAACAGGGCGGTTGGAACCAAAGATTTCAGATTTGAACTCATCAGACCAAAAGGACAGATTTCCACTGGTCTAATGTCCATTGCTCATATTTCTTGGCCCAAGCAAGTCTCTTCTTCTTATTGGTGTCCTTTAGGAATGGTTTCTTTGCAGAAATTTGACCATGAAGGCCTGTTCTCCTCTGAACAGTTGATGTTGAGATGTGTCTGTTACTTGAACTCTGTGAAGCCTTTATTTAGGCTGCAATTTCTAAGGTTGGTAACTCTAATTAACTTATCCTCTGCAGCAGAGGTAACTCTGGGTCTTCCTTTCCTGTGTCGGTCCTCATGAGAGCCAGTTTCATCATAGGTATTGATGGTTGTTGCGACTGCACTTGAATAAACTTGAAAAGTTATTGAATTTAATGATGCACTGTCATTTTTTCTTTGCTGATTTGAGCTGTTCTTGCCAAATAGGGCTATCTTCTCTGTACCACCCCTACCTTGTCACAACACAACTGATAAGAAGGAAATAAATTCCACAAATGAACTTTTAACAAAGCAACCTGTAAATTGAAATGCATTCCAGGTGACTACCTCATGACGCAAGTTGAAAGAAAGCCAAAGCTGTCATCAAGACAAAGGGTGGCTACTTTGAAGAATCTCAAATATAACATTTATTTTTATTTGTTTCACACTTTTTTGGTTACTACATGATTCCATGTGTTATTTCATAGTTTTGATGTCTTCACTATTATTCTACAATGTAGAAAATAGTAAAAAACTAAGAAAAGCCCTTGAATGAATAGGTGTGTCCAAACTTTTGACTGGTACTGTAAATTACAGAGCTGATATTGAGGATCAGTTGTGCTCACTCATTATAACTACTTTATATGATGCTATGGCAAACACAATAAATGAGAAACAACCAAAGCTTGACAGCTAGAATCAAAGCTTGACGACTAGAATCAAAGCTTGACGACTAGAATCAAAGCTTGACGACGAGAATCAAAGCTTGACGACTAAAGACATGCTAAGTGAATATTACCTAATTTGAGCAATTTTCATTTTGTATGTACAGTTGAAGTCGGAAGTTTACATACACCTTAGCCAAATACATTTAAACTCAGTTTTTCACAATTCCTGACATTTAATCCTAGTAAATATTCCATGTCTTAGGTCAGTTAGGATCACCACTTTATTTTAAGAATGTGAAATGTCAGAATAGTAGTAGAGAGAATGATTTATTTCAGCTTTTATTTCTTTCATCACATTCCCAGTGGGTCAGAAGTGTACATACACTCAATTTGTATTTGGTAGCATTGCCTTAAAATTGTTTAACTTGGCTCAAACGTTTCGGGTAGCCTTCAACAAGCTTCCCACAATAAGTTGGGTGAATTTTGGCCCATTCCTCCTGACAGAGCTGATGTAACTGAGTCAGGTTTGTAGGCCTCCTTGCTCGCACACAGTTTTTCAGTTCTGCCCACACATTTTCTATAGGATTGAGGTCAGGGTTTTGTGATTGCCACTCCAATACCATGACTTTGTTGTTCTTAAGCCATTTTGCCACAACTTTGGAAGTATGCTTGTAGTCACTGTCCATTTGGAAGAGCCATTTGCGACCAAGCTTGAACTCCTTTAACTTTTGTGAAGTGCATCAGTCTCTCCTGCAGCAAAGCACCCCACACACAACATGATGCTGCCACCCCCGTGCTTCAAGTTGGGATGGTGTTCTTTGGCTTGCAATCCTCCCCCTTTTTCCTCCTAACATAACGATGGCCATTATGGCCAAACAGTTCAATTTCTGTTTCATCAGACCAGAGGACATTTCTTCCAAAAAGTACGATCTTTGTCCCAATGTGCAGTAGCAAGCCGTAGTCTGTTTTTTTTATGGTGGTTTTGGAGCAGTGGCTCCCTCCTTGCTGAGCGGCCTTTCAGGTTATGTCGATATTAGCCTCGTTTTACTGTGGATATAGATACTGTTGTACCTGTTTCCTCCAGCATCTTCACAAGGTACTCCATTCGTTTTTCTTTTTTTTAATTATTGTTATTATTTTTATCTGTCGGCCCCAGCCGCGAACTCAGGCTCTGTGTGTAGTTAACTGACCCTCTCTGCCCAGTCATCGCCATTTTACTTGTTGTTGTTTTAGCTGATTAGCTGTTGTTGTTGTTTCACCCGTTGTTGTCTTAGTTAGCTCTCCAAATCAACACCTGTGATTACTTTATGCCTCGCTGTATGTCTCTCTCATATGGCAATATGCCTTGTGTACTGTTGTTTAGGTTAGTTATCATTTTAGTTTACAATGGAGCCCCTAGTTCCACTCATTATACCTCTGATACCTGCTTTTCCCACCTCCCACACATGTGGTGACCTCACCCATTATAACCAGCTTATCCAGAGATGATTATCATCACTCAGTGCCTGGGCTTACCCCCGCTGTACCCGCACCCCACCATACCCCTGTCTGCACATTATGCCCTGAATCTATTCTACCACGCCCAGAAATCTGCTCCTTTTATTTTCTGTCCCCAATGCTCTAGGCGACCAGTTTTGCTAGCCTTTAGCCGTACCCTCATCCTAATCCTCCTCTGTTCCTCGGGTGATGTGGAGGTAAACCCAGGCCCTGCGTGTCCCCAGGCACCCTCATTTGTTGACTTCTGTGATTGAAAAAACCTTGTGTAGCTCCCTCCAGTAACCACGAGCACAACCGTTCCTTGAATTTAACTGGCGGCTTTATTCTGTAGTTTTAGTCAGAATGATCACCTTCCGTGAGAACTATAAAGTAAATGAAAATACAGTTAAGCACACTCTTACAACCTTATCATATGAGTGACTTATTAGCTTGGTATAACTCTGAAGTGCTTACATACATAAACAGTTTAGCCGGAGCTATAACAGTATCAGATTAAACATATGAATAAAGGAAAAATACCTCATTGGCTGCTTATTACAGAAGGGAGGAAATCAAACTTCACACGTATTATTCCTGGCATGAATTCACACTTCACATCCATTCATGTCACATCCGTAATTATTATAACGTTACCATCATAACGTACACGCTTAAACTTTTACGAACTACACCTGATGACATGAAAACTTAGCTAACACAGCGCGGGATTGCCTTCCCTCCAAAGGTGTGTTGCTACAATACTGTCCCCGTTACAACAGTTGTTAGCTACGTAGTTCTGCTTATCTTATTCCCCCCGCATAGCGAACACGTAAACAATTCAAACAAAAAACAACATAGACTTACAGGTTACTTGTCAGTTACACCTTGGTTTCATGCATGTCAACATCAGAAGCCTCCTCCCTAAGTTTGTTTTACTCTGCTTTAGCACACGCTGCCAACCCTGATGTCCTTGCCATGTCTGAATCCTGGCTTAGGAAGGCCACCAACAATTCTGAGATTTCCATACCCAGCTACAACATTTTCCGTCAAGATAGAACTGCCAAAGGAGAAGGAGTTGCAATCTACTGCAGAGATAGCATGCAAAGTTCTGTCAAACTTTCCAGGTCTATACACAAACAGTTTGAACTTCTAATTTGAACCTCTCCAGAAATAAGTCTCACACTGTTGCCACCTGCTATCGACCCCCCTCCGCTCCCAGCTGTGCCCTGGACACCATTTGTGAATTGATTGCCCCCCATCTAGCTTCAGAGTTCGTTCTGTTAGGTGACCTAAACTGGGATATGCTTAACACCCCGGCAGTCGAACAATCTAGATGCCCTCAACCTCACACAAATCATCAAGGAACCCACCGGGTATATCCCTAAATTCGTAAACATGGGCACCCTCATAGACATTATCCTGACCAACTTCCTTCCAAATACACCTCCGCTGTTTTCAATCAGGATCTCAGCGATCACTGCCTCATTGCCTGTATCCGCTATGGGTCCGCGGTCAAACGACCACCCCTCATCTCTGTCAAACGCTCCCTAAAACACTTCTGTGAGCAGGCCTTTCTAATCGACCTGGCCCGGGTATCCTGGAAGGATATTGACCTCATCCCGTCAGTAGAGGATGCCTGGTCATTCTTTAAAAGTAATTTCCTCACCATCTTAGATAAGCATGCCCCGTTCAAAAAATGCAGAACTAAGAACAGATATAGCCCTTGGTTCACTCCAGACCTGGCTGCCCTTGACCAGCACAAAAACATCCTGTGGTGGACTGCAATAGCATCGAATAGTCCCCACGATATGCAACTGTTCAGGGAAGTCAGGAACCAATAAACGCAGTCAGTCAAGAAAGCAAAGGCTAGCTTTTCAAGCAGAAATTCGCATCTTGTAGCTCTAACTCCAAAAACTTTTGGGACACTGTAAAGTCCATGGAGAACAAGAGCACCTCCTCCCAGCTGCCCACTGCACTGAGGATAGGCGACACGGTCACCACTGATTAATCCATGATAATCGAAAATGTCAATAAGCATTTCTCAACGGCTGGCCATGCCTTCCTCCTGGCTACACCAACCCCGGCCAACAGCTCCGCCTCCCCTGCAGCTACTCGCCCAAGCCTCCCCAGCTTCTCCTTCACCCAAATCCAGACAGCAGATGTTCTGCTAGAGCTGCAAAACCTGGACCCGTACAAATCAGCTGGGCTAGACATTCTGGACCCTCTCTTTCTAAAACTATCCGCCGCCATTGTTGCAACCCCTATTACCAGCCTGTTCAACCTCTTTTTTGTATCGTCCAAGATCCCTAAAGATTGGAAAGCTGCCGCAGTCATCACCCTTTTCAAAGGGGGTGACACCCTAGACCCAAACTGTTACAGACCTATATCCATCCTGCCCTGCATATCTAAAGTCTTCGAAAGCCAAGTTAATAAACAGATCACTGACCATTTCAAATCCCACCGTACCTTCTCCGCTGTGCAATCCGGCTTCCGAGCCGGTCAAGGATGCACCTCAGCCACGCTCAAGGTAATAAACGATATCATAACCGCCATCGATAAAAGACAGTACTGTGCAGCCGTCTTCATCGACCTGGCCAAGGCTTTCGACTCTGTCAATCACTGTATTCTTATCGGCAGACTCAATAGCCTTGGTTTTTCTAATGACTGCCTCGCCTGGTTCTTTGCAGACAGAGTTCAGTGTGACAAATCGGAGGGCATGTAGTCCGGACCTCTGGCCATCTCTATGGGGGTACCACAGGGTTCAATTCTCGGGCCAACTCTTTTCTCTGTATATATCAATGATGTCGCTCTTACGCAGACGACACCATTCTCTATACTTCTGGCCCTTTTTTGGACACTGTACTAACTAACCTCCAAACGAGCTTAAATACCATACAACACTGCTTCCGTGGCCTCCAACTGCTCTTAAACGCTAGTAAAACCAAATGCATGCTTTTCAACCGTTTGCTGCCCACACCCGCCTGCCCGACTAGCATCACCACCCTGGACGGTTCCGACCTAGAATATGTGGAAAACTATAAATACCTAGGTGTCTGGCTAGACTGTAAACTCTCCTTCCAGACTCATATTAAACATCTCCAATCCAAAATCAAATCTAGAATCGGCTTTCTATTTCGCAACAAAGCCTCCTTCACTCACGCCGCCAAACTTACCCTCGTAAAACTGACTATCCGACCGATCCTCGACTTCGGCGATGTCATCTACAAAATAGCTTCCAACACTCTACTCAGCAAACTGGATGCAGTCTATCATAATGCCATCCTTTTTGTTACCAAATCACCTTATACCACCCACCACTGCGACCTGTATGCTCTAGTCGGCTGGCCCTCGCTACATATTCGTATCCAGACCCACTGGCTCCAGGTCATCTATAAGTCTATGCTAGGTAAAGCTCCGCCTTATCTTAGTTCACTGGTCACGATAACAACACCCACCCATAGCACACGTTCCAGCAGGTATATCTCACTGGTCATCCCCAAAGCCAACACCTAATTTGGCCGTCTTTCCTTCCAGTTCTCTGCTGCCAGTGACTGGAACGAATTGCAAAAACTAGACTACCTGGTTAAATAAAGGTTAAATAAAAAAAATAGGTCCTTTGCTCTTTTCGCACCAAAGTACGTTCATCTCTAGGAGACAGAATGCGTCTCCTTCCTGAGCAGTATGACGGCTGCGTGGTCCCATGGTGTTTATACTTGCATGCCATTGTTTGTCCAGATGAACATGGTACCTTCAGGTGTTTGGAAATTGCTCCCAAGAATGAACCAGACTTGTGGAGGTCTACAATTTTTTTCTGAGGTCTTGGCTGATTTCTTTTGATTTTCCCACAATGTCAAGCAAAGAGGCACTGAGTTTGAAGGTAGGCTTTGAAATACATCCACAGGTACACCTCCAATTGACTCAAATGATGTCAATTAGCCTATCAGAAGCTTCTAAAGCCATTACATCATTTTCTGCAATTTTCCAAGCTGTTTAAAGGCTCAGTCTACTTAGTGTATGTAAACTTCTGACACACTGGAATTGTGATACAGTGAAATATAACTGAAATAATCCGTCTGTAAACAATAGTTGGAAAAATTACTTGTGTCATGCACGAAGTATATGTCCTAACCGACTTGCCAAAACTATAGTTTGTTAACAAAAAATTTGTGGAGTGGTTGAAAAACAAGTTTTAATGACTCCCAATCTAAGTGTATGTAAACTTCCGACTTCAACTGTAGCTGAGTCTTAAAATGAGACCTGTTAACATATATGAACATGTGCTCCAAATATAATAAACAAACATTGTCATGGAATAGACGTTTACAACTAGCAGCGTTAAACATTAACTCTTTTGCCAAGCACTTAATAAATTGCGTTTGATCAAGGCTTAGTCAACCACTAGTTCACCATTGTCTTTACCTTTAAGACTTCAGTTCACCATTAAGTTGAGTAACTTATTCTTTGGCACAACTATACATTTCTATCAAGGTAACATTATATAGATATATTTAGGATGTCCCTTACCTTGTTTCTTCAGTAAAAGTACGCTCTTAACCGTCTACCTTTCTGGGTAGAAAGGGAGAGAGGGTAGAGGGAAAGAGAGAGAGAGAGAGAGAGAGATACGTTGTAAGCCGAGGAGGGGAGATAGGAGAATGAAAGAGAACTCCATTGGGCTGAATTCCAAAAAGTTATCCCCTCTGTTTTTTTCTGTTGATGGAAGCAGAATCCTTAAACAATCGGTCCCTATGTAACGGATGTACTATCGCGTGGGGCACGGGATCACGTGACCCCCTCAGTCCTTTCAGTGTGGGCAGCTGGGATGGGGTCAGGGGGTTAAGGTAGGGGCTTTGGCTGGGGGGCTACATATCCTTTATGTTTTGTATTTGGTATGTTCTAGAATTGTGGGTGTACATAGGTATGAAGTACTGCTGGAATCAATGTAACATGCTGATGCCAACATTTTTCTTTCAATGGATCTGGGGCTGTGGTGGCATGGATAGACATTTAGGCACACATATAGGGAGAGATGGCCCCTCTGTCTCACTGGTTGTCATCTCTCTAATATACAGAATACATATGTAATCTGTAGATCACCTGCATCCTCATAATACTGTCTTTAAAATACACCGTTAGTTGAGCAATGTGATCGTAGTTTTCCATGACACAGTATTTATATAGTGTATACACACACTTCAATACACTCACTTAAACCATACACATGAACACACACACACACACACACACACACACACACACACACACACACACACACACACACACACACACACACACACACTCTGCCATTCTTAAGACAGCTACAAACGGTTCTGTGAGGCCTGAGCAATGGATAGGTCATCTTCGAATGACAGAAATGTCATACCGTTCATCAAAAGCCACCACCACCGTGGCATTTAACAGAATCAATTGATCAAAACATAGCAATTAGAACTGCCATTTCATTTCACACAATCTTCCAATCAGTGTTAGCATATATTCACGGGACAGATGGCCAGAGGATGCAGACACCACAGATGCAGATAAGGACGTGTTTCTGTCTGCTTCATTATGCAAGGCGGTGGGTGGGTAGTGATAACCTTATAGAGATAAAAGTGATGGTTGACAATTTCATGACCTGTGAAACTGAGGCTGTGTATATATTTCATTAGTCTTTCTTGGGTTTTTGTGCAAACCCGTTAACATGAATTCTGTCCGTGTACTTTTCCCTCCATGTAGTTGCATATTTAATAATGAAAATACCTACCAAAAGGAGAACATTGATGTGGTTAATTTCTGTGCATGTTAAAAAAAAAAAGTTAAATAAGTAGCATATCTGGACGTTATTTACAGTAGATAAATCCGTCAACACAGATGTATAATCCTGCAATATGATTCTGGCCCGCGATTGCAAGAAAAGAATATACTCTAATGTGGCCCTCCATGGAAAATAATTTCCCAAGCCTGTACTCATCAGAACTAGGAAACTTTGAAATGTCCGAATTGCTTATTCTTTGAACCCGGCTTTTGTATAACTACAACCAGTTAGCAAGTCAGAAATGTCAGTTTCCTAGTGCCGACTAGCACGTGAACGCGGCACTAGAGCGCTATTTATAACTGGTTAAAAATGTCAAAATCAACTAGCACGTCAGCTAACGTTTTTTTTGTTTTGCCCATAGGTTTTGTAATGTTCGAGTCACTCAAATAGCACGTCAGCTAACGTTTTTTTTTTGCCCATAGGTTTTGTAATGTTCGAGTCACTCAAATAGCACGACTACACATTAGACATGGCAACATTTATAGAAAATTAGCTTTACAAATGTGTAGAATTGTAGGAAATAAGCTTTAAACCTGCTAATTGTTATCTCAGGGTGTGAACAGTGTGTAATGAACAGTGCTTGTGCACAAAGAAATAGACGTGACGCGGGCCTTCAATAGATCATTGATATGAGTAAACTTTTCTGGATAGGAAGTAATTACCCATATTGATCCGGAAGTGGACACCAAATCTGAACGATTCCATCGGAGGAGTAAAGATGGCGGACAACGGCGGCGCAGATCCTGTTAATAACAACAATGATACAACTGTTGGTTTGGAGGGAACTATTATCAAGGTCACAGTCAAAACCCCAAAAGACAAGGAGGAAATCGCCATCTCGGAAGATGCCTCTGTCACTCAGGTTCGTTGATTTTGTGAACCAGCAATAGCTGGCTAGCGAGCGGCAACTTGCTGCTATGCTACATCATCATGCCCCTGCCCACTTGCCTTGCTTGATTAGCTTGTGTGTGTAAGCATGTTGCGAGCTAGCTAGCGAACTAACATTTCAGAATCGGCAAGTTTAGCGATATTTAAAGCTAGCTATTGACTTGACACGCCATTCACACGCGTTGTTCTATAGCTAGCTAGTTAATACGGCTCACAACTATTCCTCGCTCCGTATTGAAAACAGTTGAACAGTGTATGTTCCCTAATTAGCGAATTTAGCTAACCGGCTTGCTAGTAAGGAATTCCCTGATTACACAGTCAGTAAAATGTGTCGCGTGACTTCTGTATGTTAGTCATGGCAACAAAAACATATAATCAGCTTCTAGGTAAGTAGCTAACATTAGGTAAATTGCTAACGTTTGGCTAATTTGGTTGACTACGTGCTAACCAGTATGCTAGCCAGCTAGTTTCTTAATCTTAGCTGTTTCTCCAGGACATTTGCGCTAACTAAGTAGGTCGTATAGAAACAGTATTCTTCTTCAGAATGTAACCGCACCTCATTGTTCTGAATGTCAGTTACTGGACTGTAGGTTGTTGTTCATGTGAATCTCCTCTCCCAATGAATGATACACTGGTCCCATGTTGCACTTTAAGTTGTTTTGTTATGAATCTGTCAGCAAATGCCACTTCTTCCTGTCCCTCCAGTCCTGGTTGGTACCCTGAAAAGCTAAATAGCCTACAGCTTATCCTGTTTAATGTGCCTCTCATATGTGTAGTATTTTTGTAGTTAGTTGTAGACTGGGGCCAGGTGTTGAATCACAGTGTAGTCTTGTATTCAGAGGAATGTGTATGCTTGCTGTTTCACAGTTGGATTCAGTTCTTTTAATATTAAGCTTCTTCCATTGTGAAAAGCACAACACCAAGAATGAGGTGGTATTTGTGATCAGGTAGTAGGATTCCTATAATAGTTTAAGCAATGAGGATTTACTCAAACAAGGCTTTAGAATTCAAATCTGCTTAGTAGAGCTAATTGTTTCTTTACTCGATTTCTCCCTTTTCTTCTGCCTCTTTCTCTTGCTGTCCATCCATATCTATCTGTCTCTCTCATTTTAAGGGACTTGATTGACATGGGAAACATATGTTTACATGACCAAAGCAAGTGAAATAGATAATAAATAAAAGTGAAATAAACAAACAATGACCTCCTTCCAGTTTAAAGAGGAGATCTCACGGAGATTCAAAGCCAAGCAGGATCAGTTGGTTCTGATCTTTGCAGGGAAGATACTGAAAGACGGGGACTCTCTCAACCAGCACGGCATCAAGGATGGCCTGACAGTCCATCTGGTCATAAAGACCGCACACAAGTAAGATGGTGCAACTTCTCAAAGCAGCATGAACATTGTGTGTTTCAGTAGGATATGTCAGTGGCATTTTGAGGAAGTGAATAAGCTATACAGTATCAGTCAAAAGTTTGGACACCTACTCATTCAAGGGTTTTTCTTTATTTTTTATATTTTCTACATTGTATAATACTAGTTAAGACATCAAAGATATGAAATAACACACATGGAATCATGTAGTAACCAAAGAAGTGTTAAACAAATTAAAGTATATTTTATATTGGAGTTTCTTCAAATAGCCACCCTTTGCCTTGATGACCGCTTTGTACGCTCTTGGCATTCACTCAACCAGCTTCACCTGGAATGCTTTTCCAACAGTCTTGAAGGAATTCCCACATATGCTGAGCACTTGTTGGCTGCTTTTCCTTCACTCTGCGGTCCAGCTCATCCCAAAACATTGCAAATGGGTTGAGGTCGTGTGATTGTGGAGGCCAGGTAATCTGATGCAGCACTCCATCACTCTCCTTCTTGGTCAAATAGCCCTTACATAGCCTGGAGGTGTGTCATTGTTCTGTTGAAAACAAATGATAGTCCCGCTAAGCGCAAATCAGATGGAATGGTGTATCGCTGCAGAATGCTGTGGTAGCCATGCTGGTTAAGTGTGCCTTGAATTCTAAATAAGTCCGACAGTGTCACCAGCAAAGCACCCCCACACAATCACACCTCTATGCTTCACGGTGGGAACCACGCCGACTCTGCGTCTCAAAAAGAAATGGCGGTTGGAACCAAAGATCTCAAATTTGGACTCATCAGACCAAAGGACAGATTTCCGCCAGTCTAATGTCTATTGCTCGTGTTTCTTGGCCCATGCAAGTCTCTTCTTCTTATTGGTGTCCTTTAGTAGTGGTTTCTTTGCAGCGATTTGACCATGAAGGCCTGATTCACACAGTCTCCTCTGAACAGTTGATGTTGAGATGTGTCTGTTACTTGAATGCTGTGAAACATTTATTTGGGCTGCAATTTCTGAGACTGGTAACTCTAATGAACTTATCCTCTGCAGCAGAGGTAACTCTGGGTCTTCCTTTCCTGTGGTGGTCCTCGTGGAAGTCAGATTCATCATAGTGCTTGATGGTTTTTGCGACTGCACTTGAAGAAACTTTCACAGTTCTTGAAATGTTCTGTGTTGACTGACCTTCATGTCTTAAAGTAAATATGGACTGTCGCACAGCTGTTATTTGAAATACATTCCAGGTGACCACCTCATGAAGCTGGTTGAGAGAATACCAAGAGTGTGCAAAGCTGTCATCAAGGCAAAGTGTGGCTGCTTTTTTGGTTACTACATGATTCCATATATGTTATTTCATAGTGTTGATGGCTTCACTATTATTGTACATTGTAGAAAATAGTTTTAAAAAATTCAGAAAAACCCTTGAGTAGTCGTGTCAACTTTTGACTGGTACTGTATGTAGTGGAGTTTAGATTGACTCAGGCCATATGCTTATTACTCCACAGCTTGAAGTGTCTCCACTTGCGCAATTGGTTAGTACGTATTGAAGCGGGCGGTCATGTGGGTTTCCAAACAAGAGTATCACTTGTTGGAGCCGTGGTACAAACAGGGATAGCGAGGGAAGTTATACGGTTATAAGCACAGTGAAGCCATTTACATATACAATATATGGGCTGAATCCATGTGTGTGTGAGCTGGCCTGCATGTATTTCAATGGAAGATTTGTAGGCAGATACCAAGTGGATGTGAATATTTAAACATAACTGATCAATGCATTGTCCCTCCAGGGCAGGAGATGGCGCTAGTTCCTCTTCCTCTGTCACCACCCAGGTGGGCAGCAGTAGTGGCAACTCCTCTGGCCCCAGTTCTGCAGCCCACCCTTCTACTGTAGGGTCCACTGGAGGCCCTGCCTCGGCACCCCCACAGACTCCCAACATACTGAGTGAGTTTACTAGGCTAAATACACACACTTACCTATCCACCCCCTCACACACCCAACAGTTTATACAGAAAGACAACCATCATCATTATCATCACCGCTTCCTGATCATACCCCTCTCCCTCCCTCCTAGCCGGGTTCGGTGGCTTGTCCAGCCTGAGCAGCATGGGCATGGGCTCCGCTAACTTCATGGAGCTGCAGCAGCAGATGCAGAGCCAGCTGATGTCTAACCCGGAGATGCTGTCCCAGATCATGGAGAACCCCCTGGTGCAGAACATGATGTCCAACCCAGACCTGATGAGGCAGATGATCGTGGCCAACCCCCAGATGCAGCAGCTGATGGAGCGCAACCCCGAGATCTCCCACATGCTCAACAACCCAGAGCTTATGAGACAGGTAAGGGGGTTTGGCCAGAGTTTACTGTGTCACAGACAGCTTGGGATTGGCTGGGGTGTACACAGAAGTTGGCCTTGGTTAGTAAGGTGTAGGGGCATGTGGCAGGTGCTGTTTTTGCTATCATTATTTTTGAACTGGGGGAAGTCGACTGCTTTGAGTGGCTGATCTTTGTTTAGCTGCATTCTAAGTTGTATAAAGAAATAGTCTTAGGGGTGGTTTCTCGAACACAGATGAAACACCCTAGCTTTCTTCAGTCCCTATACCCCAGAATCTAGTCTAGCTATCAATATTGTCCTCTTTCATAACATCACAAATCCTTAAAACCCCTTCCTGTTCCCTTCTCCTCAGACCATGGAGCTGGCCAGGAACCCTGCCATGATGCAGGAAATGATGCGTAACCAGGACCGGGCGCTTAGCAACCTGGAGAGCATCCCCGGAGGCTACAATGCCCTGCGCAGGATGTACACAGACATCCAGGAGCCCATGTTCAGCGCCGCACGAGACCAGGTACCCATTATGGCACTAACTGAAGTTATTCCTCTTGGTCTCGCTAGTTCCAATCACTTTTTTAGTTCGATGGAGAGTATCCGGGGAATCCTAACTTCCACTTAAGGGAAATGTTCATCAATTGACATCATTGCTGAAGAAGTACAAATTCGGCTTAAGTGGAAGTAAGGATTCACTCATGGAGCTATTTTGGTCTCATAAACTAACTCTCAGCTATCCCATGGAGAGTGCTGAACAGAAACCGGTATTAAACAGGTTGTTAATGACTTATCTCTCTCCTCTCTCCCAGTTTGGAAACAACCCTTTCTCAGCCCTGGGGGGCAACTCTGACGGGGGGGTGCAGCCATCGAGGACAGAGAACCGGGAGCCCCTGCCCAACCCCTGGGGTTCAACTAACCCCTCTGAGGTTGGAGGGAGCACGGGCACCACAGGCTCATCTGCCACTGGCAGCACCACCCCCAATGTGTCCAACCCTCTAGGCGTCAACTCTGCCAGTCTGGGTAACGGTACGAGAATACATAGACTTCCTGCTTAAGAGAATACCATTCAGGAGAGCTTCTGCAATATCACGTGGATGTGAATTCCTAAATACATACATACATATAAATTTGTGATACCCATACATATATCAAGCGGGGCATTGTAAAAGTATGCATACGCACACACCTACACCCACGCACCATCAACCTCCCTCTGTGTGTGTGTGTGTGTGTGTGTGTGTGTGTGTGTCCCAGGCATGTTCAGCAGTCCGGGCATGCAGAGTCTGATGCAGCAGATCTCGGAGAACCCCCAGCTGATGCAGAACATGCTGTCTGCTCCCTACATGCGCAGTATCATGCAGTCTCTGGCCCAGAACCCAGACATGGCCTCCCAGGTCTGTAGCAGCAGAGTAGTGGGCCCTGGGGATTAGCATGGATCTGGAAGTCATTGATGTGTCTCAAATGGCACCCTATTTCCTTTATGGTGCTCTACAGGGCGCTTGTCAAAAGTAGTGCATTATAAAGTGAATAGGGTGCCATTTGGGACGAGACCAATATGAACGCAGGGGGATCTATAGGAATCAGTGGGAATGGGTTGTTTGTAATGAGAACAATAAAGCAGATCTGGGCCTTTATTCACAAAGCATGGGAGTGATGATCTAGGATCAGTTTAGCCTTTTAGACCAGGGATGAGCAACGGGCTTCCCCCCCCGAACTCTGTCGGTGTCAACTTATTGTTGAGCATTAGAATGGTAGAATATACAAGGTGCAATATTGAAATTTGGTTGTGCATCAGCAGTTGTTCTCTTGTTATCTCAGTCACCGACAGTCACTCAAATACCAATGTCAGCTAAAACATTTTAGATTTGTAAATTAGTCTAGCCAGCTATCTAAACTTGTAATCATGGTCAAATTACCGGCCGGGGGGCCCCCCCATTGAATTTGTTAGTCTCATGCTGATATCATATTCAAAACTACAAACATTTCTCTCCACCCTAATGCTAAATTAGTAGAATTGCAGTAAATTAGCTGTAAAACTGCATTGTTCTTTGCCCCATGGCAAAATGAGTGGAATTACAGAAAATGTGTCATAAAATTGCTAAATCTTCTCTCCGCCCCTGTGGCAAAATGTGTAGAATTGCAGGAAATGAAATCTAAAACTTTTTTTTTCTCCTGTCGAGGGGGCAACGAAATGTAACTTAGGGCACTCAAAAGGCTAGGGCTGTATGTGTGGGTATGAATTTGGGCCACTGAGGCCCTTCATGTTGAGTTCAGATTTTGTGGCCCCCATTCACATCAAAGTTTCCAATCCCTGTTCTAGACCATAATGAATAAGATAACGGGGGGGTGATCCTAAATCAGCAGCCCTGCTCAGAGTAGTAGTCCTTGGGAAGCTGTACGGAACAGATCCACTGCACTGGTGGATTGTATTTATCATCATTAGTCATTTAGGTCAACATTGGATCATTCAGAGATCCTCACTGAACTTCTGGAGAGAGTTTGCTGCACTGAAAGTAAAGGGGCTGAATAATTTTGCACGCCCAATTTTTCAGTTTTTGATTTGTTAAAAACGTTTGAAATATCCAATAAATGTCGTTCCACTTCATGATTGTGTCCCACTTGTTGTTGATTCTTCACAAATAAATACCGTTTTATATCTTTATGTTTGAAGCCTGAAATGTGGCAAAAGGTCGCAAAGTTCAAGGGGGCCGAATACTTTCACAAGGCACTGTATCTCCATTTTGATAGACAGACAGATGTGAGGAAGAGGGTGAACACTGGGAAAGCAGCTGGTGAACGACAGGACCCTGACCTTCTTTTTCTCACTATCCTGTTTTTCTTTATCTTGCCCCCCCCCTGCTCTGTCTTTCTCACATTCTGTGTCTCCCCCAGGTGTTGATGAATAACCCTCTGTTGGCTGGAAACCCCCAGCTGCAGGAACAGTTCAGGAGCCAGCTGCCCGTCTTCCTGCAGCAGGTACACACACACACAGCCTTATTTGCCTCAAACTGAGAGAGGGTTGAACCTGTCCCAAGGACCTGATTGGATTGCTTGAGACTGGATGGACCCTAAACAGAAGATTTGGGGATTGTTTTAGAATGTTAGTTTGATTGACAGATGTTGTTGTTGTTTAGATGCAGAACCCAGAGGCTCTTTCTGTGATGACCAACCCCCGGGCCATGCAGGCTCTCCTCCAGATACAACAGGGCCTACAGACACTGCAGACAGAGGCACCGGGACTCATGCCAAGGTACACACTGACACACACACCAGTGTTCTCCACAAGTACATAGAGTAGCCAGCCAGTCGCCCCCCCAGCCCAGCCAGTCACCCCCAGCTCCTTTTTGCCCAAAGAGGTCTATTTGGTGTCTTGACTGCTTCTGAAATACACAGCTAAATGATTCAATACTTAAATACCGCCCAGATTGGAAACATAAGTTGTGGAATTGTGTAGAAAGACATGACTTTACAATTTAAATGAACAAATTCAGTGTATTGGTAGTTGTTTTGGATATTGTCAAAGAGAGAACATCAAGCCTTTTTAACTCTTGAGATTAAAGTCTTATTTACAGTTTTACTGCAAGATATGAATTACCACAATGATTGTTCTTCAAATGATGTATTAAACCAGAACTGAAGTAAGTAGCCCATGTTATCTGGGGAAATGATTTCACGGTTTAAATTTTTCCCCAGTTTTCACTATCAAAATCAAACTTTTTTTAAAATAGAGAAACAAGCCAAATTGGATGTTGTAAGTGCACAACAATGCTTAAACCACATCGGGAGACTACATTTGAGGTCTGGGGAAAAATCTGAGAAATTTAGATTTTTGGCTATAATTACCCTTTAATTCCAGTTTGCACCTAGCGTGAGGCTGTTTAGCTATGTCTTTGTAGCACACTTGATCGTAGAGTTTGCGTAAAAAATACCCACTACATTGATGAAAATAATCATGATAGCTTTCTGCCAGGTATGCACACGCTACATTGTAGTTAAGATGTACGTGAAAAGGTTTTTTGGGAAAGCCTTTCCATCTACCAGAAGACTGTGTTTATTAGCATCATCGCTAACGGCTACGCAGTGGTGAACCATGCACCGCACATACACAAACGGGGAGTTCTCGTTGCCTCTCCAGGAAAGTTGCAGGAAATATGAAACACTGATCCATTGTGTTCGTGTCTTGTGATAATCTTGGCCAAATTCATACATGTTCAATACATTTGTTTGATTCCCTACTGAAGGTCAACAACAAACAAAAAAATATTTTGTTGAATTCCGTTTTAATACCAGGATTCCCTTAGGGCCCAAAACCTAGGAAATCCTTTGGTTTACTTGTTCCGATGTGACACCATGGACATATAACCATCTGCCGCATTTATGAATGGCAAAGAGATATAGGAGATCGACTTTATTCAGTCAGTTCGACACCTTTCATAAACGAGTCAACACTTGCTGTTCAGTTGTCAATCAACTATGCACCACGACTCCACTTGGCTGGCTACATGAAATAAATGAATGTGTCAGAAAACAATAGTTAGGCTAAGTCAAATCAAATGTATTTATATAGCCCTTCGTACATCAGCTGATATCTCAAAGTGCTGTACAGAAACCCAGCCTAAAACCCCAAACAGCAAGCAATGCAGGTGTAGAAGCACGGTGGCTAGGAAAAACTCCCTAGAAAGGCCAAAACCTAGGAAGAAACCTAGAGAGGAACCGGGCTATGTGGGGTGGCCAGTCCTCTTCTGGCTGTGCCGGGTGGAGATTATAACAGAACATGGCCAAGATGTTCAAATGTTCATAAATGATCAGCATGTTCGAATAATAAGAAGGCAGAACAGTTGAAACTGGAGCAGCAGCACGGCCAGGTGAACTGGGGACAGCAAGGAGTCATCATGTCAGGTAATCCTGGGGCATGGTCCTAGGGCTCAGGTCCTCCGAGAGAGAGAATTAGAGAACGCACACTTAGATTCACACAGGACACCGAATAGGACAGGAGAAGTACTCCAGATATAACAAACTGACCCTAGCCCCCCGACACATAAACTACTGCAGCATAAATACTGGAGGCTGAGACAGGAGGGGTCAGGAGACACTGTGGACCCATCCGAGGACACCCCCGGACAGGGCCAAACAGGAAGGATATAACCCCAGTCGTGGCTTTCGACTCATCATTACCACGTACATTACATGCGACGTGCAAGTTCACAAGCACGATGCACTCTCTCTCCCTCCATGTATATAAATTAGACAGCAACCAGATATCTGCATATAATTACGAGATGCTCATGTCACAGGCCCTAACAATTGGAGTCGTTCCGTTGACAGACGACAAGCTTGGGTCCAAAATAAGCCCATAGAAAAGCATTGGGCTAATTTTTGACGAATTCTGGTGGGAGTGAAACCTCGCTTTGCCTCTTCCTCTATGCTGCGTTACCCTGGCATCACTCTCTTTGTGACTGAACTGACAGGCACCTATCCTCTCAACAGATCGCTAGAAGATGCACATTGTTCATTCCAGTGGGAGATGGCTCGACGAACTAGCAAATTGAAACTTTTAAATTAAAATATGAAGTGGAACATGTAGCCAGTTGAAAATGAGTCTAACTGGTTGTTTGGCCGACAGCCAGCGCTTATGGAAAACAATGACACACACACACACTCTCCAGCCACACAACCTGGAGAAAGTGTTTAAAATGGGAAATAAAGAGTTGTTTGAGTAGTAGATACTCTGTTACGCAATCTCCCCCTAACCCCTTGGTCTCTCCCAGTTTGGCACCAGGTGGACTGCCAGGAGGTCTCCCTGGAGGTCTACCAGGGGGACTAGTGGGCGGATTACCAGGTGGAATACCCACAACTCCCCTGTCCACGGGAGGGGGTGTGGCTCCAGAGAACCCTGCCTCTTCGCCGAGTGCTGGGGAAAACCCAGCCCAGCAACTGATGATGCAGCAGATGCTCCAAATGTTCGCAGGAGGGAATTCCTCGGTACGTACCACACACACACACACACACACCTACCTACACCTACCTGTCTTCCCTCGTTCTGTTTTACTGTGTACTGGTTGACTGCTGTTTTGGACTCTCTCTCTACCGCACCTGCTGTCTCTAACTCTGAATGATCGGCTATGAAAAGCCAACTGACATTTACTCCTGAGGTGCTGACCTGTTGTACCCTCTACAACCACTGTGATTATTATTATCTGACCCTGTTGGTCATCTATGAACATTTGAACATCTTGGCCATGTACTCTTATAATCTCTACCTGGGACAGCCAGAAGAGGACTGGCCACCCCTCAGAGCCTGGTTCCTCTCTAGGTTTCTTCCTAGGTTCCGGCCTTAATGGGGAGTTTTTCCTAGCCACTGTGCTTCTACATCTGCATTGCTTGCTGTTTGGGGGTTTAGGCTGGGTTTCTGTACAGCACTTGGTGACATCGGCTTATGTAAAAAGGGCTTTATAAATACATTTGATTGAGAGATTTTTGACTGGTCCCCCTACAGAGCCAGACCCCAGAGGTGCAGTTCCAGCAGCAGCTGGAGCAGCTGGGCGCTATGGGCTTCATCAACCGAGAGGCCAACCTGCAGGCCCTGATCGCTACCGGAGGAGATGTCAACGCTGCCATCGAGAGACTGCTGGGCTCACAGCCCTCATAAAGACACACTCACTCAGTCACATCGATACAGACACATGCATACATACTATCCACCTCTGCAGCAAGAGGAATGCACACGCATATACATTGTCTACAGAGAACCAAGAGAGAAGAAATAAACCATCCAAAAAAGACAGACGAAACCCGGTCAGGACATGTACCATTCTAAACATCCACCGCAGTCTCCTGTCAGATCATTCCCTAACCATGGCTCCCCTATCCCCTGATTTTAGCCTCGTCCATAGAGCTCTGCTCAGCAGGACCAGACTGACCAGACAGAATTTCTTTACTCTACCAGAATCACTAATCCCTCTTTAATAAAGCTGTGTTTATTCCAGGGGTAGACCACCCTGCTCCTGGAGGGCTGCAGGCACTTCATGTTTTTGATTTAACTGACCTGGATGACCAGGCGTGTTGAGGTTAGGCAATCACTGAACTGATCAATTAGCTCAGTTGGTCATGTGTGGTGCCTAGTTGGGATAAAATCCTGCAGTACCTGCGGCACTCCAGGAACAGGGTTGCCTACCCCTGGTTTATTCAATGGGGTGGAGGGTTCGTAGTGCGGCAGATAGAAATGCATTGGCATAGAGCCGTTTATGAAACTTCATAAAGCATTCCAGGGATTTGTTTCCTGTTTATATGTTGCATTTCTAGCTGCAATGTGTTTAACCTTCCACCCTTTTGACTAAGCCCCTGATTGCAGGGTAAGGTATATGAAGACCGGGGAAGAGAATCACAAAACATAACTTTGTCAATCTCACACGGATATCAGTTAAGCCTGCCCGAAACCCTTTCTATTTATTGCTAAAATAACCCCCACACTTCCCTAAAATAAAACAAAAAGTCATTCCAGATAGGATATCTCTATCTCCACTCAGCTGTGAGTTCTTCCCTGAAGGTAGGATTGCTGTGCTTTTTTTTTGTCTTCAACAAAACATTTAACACCAACCACGCTTATCAAATGGATCGATTTGCTCAGACCCTGGCTAGTCAAATCAAATGAGTCTACCATTGGTGGTCTAGATTGACTTCACACACCGGCGTGTCACAAGATTGAGAACTGTCATAATGGTTATTAAAAAGACAGGAGTTCTGGGGAAGAAGACACAAAGACAAGACAGACAGATTTCCTTTTCATTTTATTCTGATTCATTATGTATTTTAATTTGATGTGTAAGTAGTACATATAGAATCTGTTTTGTCTCATAAAAAAAAAATCTTCCTGGAAAATGTATGAATAAAATATAATGAAAAAAATGTTTTCCATTTTTGGTATGGTGTGGCAGTGAAGTTCTAGCTTTTTGCTTTTCTGAGAATCTCAGCGTTATGGTAACCTTGGCAATGGCTTCTATAGCTGTGCTTTGTCTGTTGGCCTCAGCTTAAATCTATCACCCAATTCAACATGTTGGAACTAACCTTTAACAGTACTGTACTACTAAATAAAACAAAGTTGGTCAATAAGAACCCTCTAAGTGTGTCCATCCTGACTTGTAGGAACAATATAATTATACTAGGGCTGGGGTCTATTCCATTTGAATTCCAGGCAATTCATGAAGTACACTGAAATTCCAATGCTTTTCCATTAGGAAAATGTGGAAATGGAATTTGCTTACTTTCTGAATTGAACCAAACCCTGAATTATTCAAGTTCCATTCAGTAGTCCGCTCAATATTTTGTCTGCATTACCCAAAAGTTTGGTATCTTAATGGCGTTGCTAAAATGAAATGTCTACAATATTTACTGTCATTTTTTTATCGCCTCAAATTATGGGAAAGGGAACTTTTTAAAATGTTATTCTAAAGTGGTTCCGTTGGAATGAATGGCCACCTTTTAGATGACTTATTCTGGAATTAGTGAAACATTTTTGTCACGTTCACAGTTTAATAATACATTTACCTGGTAGCCTGGAGGCTCCTTGATATAATACTGTCATTTATCTTCCACAAATGCTAACCTGAGGGGGAACCCACAAGTGATCTTAGATCAGTGTTGTCTAAGGGAAATGTAATCCTATTTGCCGTAGCACTGGCTCACTGCCATACACTGAAGACGCACCTGTCAGACGAGGTAGGCAGACTAGATGAAGAGGGTAGAGTCTATTCTCTTGTGATGACTGGCTGTTAATGCTAGTGGTTCTACCTGTTACACCTGCTCTTACCTCACCTTTCCTCCCTCCCCCTCTGCCTCTCCCATGTGTCAGCTGAGCCACAGAGGGATCGGCAGTAGCAGGGATCGTCTAACCACAAACGAACTGCCCCTATCTACAGGTAAAGGAAGAGGAGCGTTAGCCCTAACATTTTCTCTCATTCATTTTTGCTGTTTTTCCACCCTGGCTCCTTGGGAGAGAAGATAGTAGCTTGTCTGCTGTTCTCTCTTTTTCTCTTGTTCTGTCCTCCCTGTCCTGTGATCTAATGCAGTAACAGCCCTAGGATATTGACTGAAACAGGTGGAGGATCCTGCCAGGGCTCAACACAGGCACAGTATGGGTGACGAAAGCTACAACTTTGTCTTCAAAGGTGAGTGTTTTGTTAGTCAAAAAATCTGATTCTATAAGGAAAAAAATCCCCCATTCTCTGGTTTGTGCACAAAGCCCTTGGGCTTAGCTTAGGGGTGCAAAGGTTAGAGTGTGAGAGAGCAGTTTGATCTTTGGTGGTGTTTAATATTTTTAGGGAAGAGAGGTGACAAGGAAAGCAGGAAGTAGCTTCCTGGGCATGGCAGAGAACCAATGTGACCTTTGACCTAAAAGAGGGTTATATTGACTACTGTGGCTTATTTGTATTTGTAATAGATTTTTGTCACCTTACTAACAATATGCACTTGTGGAGAATAAGGTTTAACAGTGTCAAGAGTAATTACTGTATTTTCATAGAAGTTTCCACTCGGGGCTAGACATGCACCTCTTTGACACCAAGTCTGGTGATGTTAGGTAGGGTAGTGGGTACACGTGATGTGTCAGAATGATGCTTGAGCAGGGTGAAGTGGGGTTGAGAGAAGTAACAGTTCCTTATTCTGTTTTATGTAGCAGAGAGTCATGCTACCTCCATATGTTACAGGAGGTTGGTGGAACCTTAACTGGTAAAGGCTAAAGCGGCATAGGTGGAATGGTATCAAATATATCCAACACTATGTGTCTGATGCCATTCCATTTGCTCCATTCCAGCCATTGTTATGAGCCGTCCTCCCCTCAGCAGCCTCCTGTGCTACAGTTATACCTGAAACATCTAACATTTCATTTCAAGTCATGATTCTTTTCAGAAATGCAGTATTGATATATTACACTTGATAATATGTCTGTCATCTTTTAGTGGTTCTGATTGGTGAGTCTGGTGTTGGGAAGAGCAACCTGCTGTCACGCTTCACCAAGAATGAGTTTAACCATGACAGCCGCACGACCATCGGAGTAGAGTTCAGCACTCGCACTGTTCAGCTGGATACCTTCACCATCAAGGCTCAGATCTGGGACACGGCAGGGCTGGAGAGATACAGAGCCATCACCTCAGCGTGGGTACACACACACACACACACACGCACACACACACACACACACACATACACACACTCACTCCTTGTACACAATACACACACAGGAATACAGAGATCTACAGAGCCAATCACCTCAGTATGAATAGATACACACAGATATTTGCAAACACAAACACATGTATGCAAACACACCCACCCACCAAGTGAACATATTTCTCTGAGTCGACTCGTCTGATCCTCTCTCTCTGTGTGTGTGTGTGTGTTTCCAGGTACTACAGAGGGGCGGTGGGTGCTATGCTGGTGTATGACATCACCAAGCACCTAACCTATGAGAGTGTGGAACGTTGGCTGAAAGAGCTGTACGATCACGCTGACCCTCACATCCTGGTCATGCTGGTTGGCAACAAGAGTGACCTGGAGACCCTGAGGACCGTGCCCACCTTGGAGGCCAAGGAATTTGCAGGTGATAATTTACTTAGTTAGCAGTTACTTACTAGTTACAGTAGTTTCAGTTAATCTTGGTTAACCCAGAACAGAAATCTTGGGTAATTTGGTTAAGTGCAGAATCTGTCCACGAGAGATTAGTTACCAGTTATCTACTACTTACTTACCAGTTACCAGTCAGCAGTTAGTTAGCAGTTAGTTAGCAGTTAGTTAGCAGTTAGTTAGCAGTTAGTTACCAGTTAACTTAATAGTTACTTACTAATTGCCAGGTATTTATCAGTTACCAGTTACTTAGTTACCAGTTAGACAAGTGTGGAATATGCAGTCAATGACAGTTCTAAAGTGACAGAATATTGCAACATTTTTCATATTGTTTTTTCATAGTATAGCATATACATTTCTGACAGTAATGTGAAAAATGACCAGCTTTGCACCAATGACAAGTAATTCTATGGTTGGTTCTTCATGGCACGATTGAGTATGATGTATGTGAGAATATACTCAACAAGGTATTCGGTCTCATGCAGAAAAGAAGGGCCTCTTGTTTATGGAGACGTCAGCTCTGGATTCGACCAACGTTGAAGCTGCTTTCCAGGAAGTTCTCACAGGTTCTTATTATGTTGCTCTTTGCTTCATATCTTTGTATACAAAACGTTGGACAACAGCATGTCATGTGAATCTCTATTATTCTTCTGTGTGCACCTTTCTGCCGTGCACCTTTTATGTGATGTGTGTGTTCATGACGTGAACATTTCTGTTACCCCCAGCGATCCACAAGAAGGTGGCCAGTCGAGAGGTGACCCGCGGGTCAATCAGTGCCGTGACCCTGTCCAGTGCTACTGGAACGGCTAGCGAAGTCCAGGAGGAACGTAGGACCTGCTGCAAGAACCTCTGACAGGTTCTGACTAGCTCTGACTGGTTCTTTCCGGTATTAAACAGAATCTTCCTACTCTGCCCTCATTCAGGATTAAGGGAGTCTATGTTGATGACTACAGGAGGCATAGCTGTGGGAAATAGGGGTGCTCAGGGTGCTGCAGCACACACCTGAAAATGAAAGTGCACTGGGCCTTTACTAGTATTGTATTAGAAGACCCATATAAATTCTGCCCCCCCCCCCCCCCCCCCCCCGTCTGCAAAAATATCGCAGCACCCCAACCACCGAACATCTTCCCACATCTATGACAGGAGGGCTGTCTGAACCAAAGACCAGGCAGTCCACAAGACACAGGCCACATTTACACTTTGTCAATAAATACACTATTGGTGTCACCTATATTCTCCCTGTTTTGGCGAAAGGTTGCAGACCACTTGAAAATATTTGTGTGGAAAGTTATTTTTATTTTTTATGCTTGTTACCAAATACGTCTTGTTGGGGTTTATTTGAAAGGAGGAACTGCATTATTTTTTGATATTCATCATGTGCATGTATTGTTTGTAACCAAGATGTAAAAAAGGTTTTGTGTTGACTACATGGGAACACTTGTGAAGGTTTTAACTTAATGAATAGTATGTGTGGCTCGGAGACCAAGTAGAAAAGTGACTTGCTTCATGATTTTGAAATATTGACGTTCGATATCGCAACAACTATGCACCGTATCTAATCTTTTGTAGACATGTCTTTTATGACAAAAAATGCTTAGAGATTTCTGGTTTCATTCACTATTCATTTGCTATTCTCCTGTAGAGGGCAGTGCTGTTTTCAATACATCTATGGTGTCTCCAAAATACACAGTTGAAAGTGATGTCTCCAAATCAGATCTGCTATTGATATCTAACTTTACCTCACACATACATAAGCAGTAGTTTATGAAGAGCACACACACACAGGAGTTTCAATCTTATAATAAAACGGCCCGAAATGGATGGCGTCATCTATAATTGACTCAGTCTGGGTGTGGTGCTTCTGTGAGTGTTTATGTGGGTCATGGCCTGTATCATCCTCTCAACAACAAAACACTCCCACACGCCTATACCTGTCTTTTCCCATTCACACATAGACACACACAGTTAGAGTGGACAGCAGTGCAGCCTATGTGCTTCTATAGAGATGATTGACAGGTTAGTGCTGTCACATGACAGATGAGAACCCCTGAGGTGGCTACCTGTCTGCTCCTGGGGCACATCTACAGATGACATTACTACGAAACCATTCTAATGGAGTGAGGGATTCCATCTCACACCCATAGAAAAAAGCCTAAACAAACCTAGTTTTGGATCAAGCATTTTGAGTGTGGGCATGTGAACATGTCTGTATAAAAGTATCTGTACTAGTAAAGATACTCCTTGCTGTCCCTAGTCCACCTGGCCATGCTGCTGCTCCAGTTTCAACTTCCACCTGACTGTGCTGCTGCTCCAGTTTCAACTGTTCTGCCTTATTATTATTCGACCATACTGGTCATTTATGAACATTTGAACATCTTGGCCATGTTCTGTTATAATCTCCACCCGGCACAGCTAGAAGAGGACTGGCCACCCCACATAGCCTGGTTCCTCTCTAGGTTTCTTCCTAGGTTTTGGCCTTTCTAGGGAGTTTTTCCTAGCCACCGTGCTTCTACACCTGCATTGCTTGCTGTTTGGGGTTTTAGGCTGGGTTTCTGTACAGCACTTTGAGATATCAGCTGATGTACGAAGGGCTATATAAATAAATTTGATTTGATTTGATCTGTGGCCATAGAGAATGATCGAGTCCTCTAGTGGCCAAAAGGCCATAATAGCATGGGCTGCATCATTGAGGGCTTCCATCATTTTAATGTAGTCAACTGGATGAGACTTTCAACTTCATTGGCTGATTCCTCCTGGTGACCCTATTGAAGTCATGTCCAACCAGGTCATCAGGAAGGATCGTGAAGAAGAAAATGGACTAATTGAAACTAGAGATGGCCTCAATGGCGCTGCCCATGCTGCACAGTCGCTGTAATGGCACCGATACAAAGAGGAGTCCACTATCAATCTATGGTGTGTAGCTCATCTGTGGACCATGGTTTAAATTAATTTTTTTGTAGCTCAGCCAAGGGAGTATAAATCTCCACTATTGGTGGTTAGTGACATTCATGACAGATACTGCTCTGTCTCTGTTTCGCAGATGTCTACAGAGAACCTTTACCGTGTGTGTGTGTGTGTGTGTGTCTCAACTGGAAATGATCACATAGGTTTCCTTACAATTCTTTTATAAACGCAAAATACTGAGATTTCTGCACAGGGCAGTAAATGTTTAATAATTTCCTGTGAATTATGATATTGTTATAGACAGGGGGAAAACATATGGTTTGATAATCGGGGCAGGTTGAGCTGGATCTACAGGTTGAGGAGATTGATCTTGAAGTCCGTAAATCTCAGTTTGCTTCAAATAAGGTGAGGGAGATCATGAAAAAAAATATCAAGACCTATTGCACTGTGGAGTGGGATAGGAAAGCTTACAGGCAGCATGAGATGTGTTACTCTACTGTACTCCGTGCATTTGACCGAAATCCCCAAATGCTTCCCAGATTTTCTTGTCTGACTGCGGTTTGACCCCTAGCTATGGAAAGTAAGTTGGAGAGTGGTCTTAGTGAGCGTGGGTATATGGTCATTGTGCCTAGCCTGTAAAACCATGTGTAAACCTTGGGATTCATTCATGGCGAATGGTTGAGTACCACGGAGCCTTTAAAACACCAACACTGGTCCTATGTCTCCCTGTTTCAGTTTTCATGTGAGTAGTTGCTATCCGTCCACTCCGCTCTGTGCTCGATTGGCATCTGATTAACATGAGGATTTACGATTGTCGCACCCCACCTGCGTTTTATCGCGACCGCTACGACCTCTGCATTCACCCTGATCCTTGACCGCAGAGAGCATGGACATCTCCCCAACCCCAGCGGAGAATCTATCTAACGGAATCCACCGGTACCCTGTAAAGTGATGGATGATTAAAATTATGGATGTCAATCTCTCGCTCGATCTCTTTCTCTCAATCGCTCTTTCTCTTTCTCTCTGCACTATACTGCACTATGTTGCACCTAGATCTAGGTACAAGATGTAATCTGGTGGAGACCCTTCTGGTAACTACAGTATCCACAGACAGAATGCAGCCATCAGATATCTCTCCGGCCTATCCAGCAGTGTTTACTGTAAGGTTAACCATGAAGTGTTTAGCATATTAGCTGTGTTTATGGTTCATCTGGTGTTACAGATCAGCCTAGGGACAGATCAGCCTGGCTCCTGAGGTTGGACAGGGAGTTTGTTAAATTTGTCCACCTGTCTGAAATGTTCAAAGAGGCACTCTGTGACCGATCAGGTTTCAAACTGGGTCATTGGCACTGGCATAAGACTGTTACCCTGCTGAACTCTAACTCAATCCCCATTTCACAGGCAAGGTTACTTACTCATGGTTCAACTTCAGGCCAGGGAAGCTTCGTTCTATTCCGTCCTCCTACCATCCATACCCTCCTACATATGTATGGAGAGCTGACTGGTGGTGCTAGCTCTAATCAGACATGTGTTGATCAGACTGGCTGGGATGAGGGCGAAGCATTAGGTTTACAGTCAAGGAGGTCTAAATGTTCTCCAGGGCTGTAGAGTGTGTGTGACTTTTCCTAAAATGTTGGTTCTTGTTCTGCGTCATTTTGGCTGGTGTTGTCTGAGTGTCCATTTGTGGATACATTTGATACATTTTTCGTAAAGGAAAAGCAAGTGGAAATTACACATTTCAGAAGCATTTTTAAACCTCAAATACAAGTTTTAAAAGTTCCCCTAAAACAGGGTTTTCATATTAAGAAACAGTATCTGTAGAGATTACTATAGATCTTCCACAAAATACTGCATGACTACATTCTACTGACCTCTACATGTGTAAGGAACATCAAAGGCTATCACTGTGTTGGACTATGTCATTTACAGTATACATTATATAGCCTACTATGTGTGTGTGAGCTCCCCAGGGGTGTGTGCTCAGTCCCCTCCTGTACTCCCTGTTCACCCACAACTGCATGGCCAGGCACGATTCCAACACCATCATTAAGTTTGCAGACGACACAACAGTGGTAGGCCTGATCACCGACAATGACGAGACAGCCTATAGGGAGGAGGTCAGAGACCTGGCCAGGTGGTGCCAGAAAACAACCTATCCCTCAACGTAACCAAGGCTAAGGAGATGATTGTGGAATACAGGAAAAGGAGGATCGAGCACGCCCACATTCTCATCGACGGGGCTGTAGTGGAGCAAGTTGAGAGTTTCAAGTTCCTTGGTGTCCACATAAACAACAAACTAGAATGGTCCAAACATGTCAAGACAGTCGTGAAGAGGGCACGACAAAGCTTATTCCCCCTCAAGGAACAAAAAAGATTTGGCATGGGTCCTGAGATCCTCAAAAGGTTCTACAGGAGCAACATCGAGAGCACTGGTTGCATCACTTCCTGGTACGGCAATTGCTCGGCCTCTGACAGCAAGGCACTACAGAGGGTATTGCGTACGGCTCAGTACATCACTGGGGCTAAGCTGCCTGCCATCCAGGACCTCTACACCAGGCGGTGTGAGAGGAAGGCCCTAAAAATTGTCAAAGACCCCAGCCACCCCAGTCATAGACTGTTCTCTCTACTACCGCATGGCAAGTGGTACCAGAGTGCAAAGTCTAGGACAAAAAAGCTTCTGAACAGTTTTTACCCCCAAGCCATAAGACTCCTGAACAGGTAATCAAATGGCTACCCGGACTATCTGCATTATGTGCCCCCCCCCCAAGCCCCTCTTTTACGCTGATGCTACTCTCTGTTTATCATATATACATTGTCCCTTTAACTATACATTCATGTACATACTACCTCAATTGGGCCGACCAACCAGTGCTAACGCACATTTACAAACCGGGCTATTTGCATTGTGTCCCGCCACCCACCACCTGACTACCCCTCTTTTACACTACTGCTACTCTCTGTTCATCATATATGCATAGTCACTTTTACCATGTACACACTACCTCAATCAGCCTGACTAACCGGTGTCTGTATGTAGCCTTGCTACTTTTATAGCCTCTCTACTGTCTATAGCCTGTCTTTTTACCGTTGTTTTATTTCTTTACTTACCTATTGTTCACCTAATACCTTTTTTGCACTATTGGTTAGAGCCTGTATGTAAGCATTTCACTGTAAGGTCTACACCTGTTGTATTCGGCGCACGTGACAAATAAACTTTTATTTCATTTGATTTGATTTGTGGGTGTGTGTGTGTGTGTGTGTGTGTCAAATCAAATAATATTGTCATAAACATATATTTAGCAGATTGCGGGTGTAGCGAAATTCTTGTGTATCGTGTTTACCCACATGTAATGTATCTGTGATGTGGAATCTCATTCCAAGTTCCCCCGCTGAAGATTTATCATTGGAATGTCTCCAATGTCTGTATTTGTTGAAATACATATCCCACATTTCATTGACTAACGTCATCACATAAATACATGATCCAATGGCCTGCAGATCCCCATGGTGATGTTTTTGTGGTCACCAATCAGGTGTCCTGAATGATTGTTGACGTAGCATTTCAATCCTCTCGACCAGGAGATGTAGGGTGGATCTGGATTACTATAGGAAGTACATACAGTATATGGATGGAACCTAGAAGTGACCTCTTCGAGCAGAACAGAAATCCCCAAGAATGAAAAGAAAGAAATGAAGAACTATCAAAACGAGCAATGTCAGAGTCTGGACTATATATACTGAACAAAAATATAAACTTAACATGTAAATTGTTGGTCCCATGTCTCATGAGCTGAAGTAAAAGATCCCAGAAATGTTCCATACTCATAAAAAGCTTATTTCTCTCAAATTTTGTGCACAATTTTCTTTTCCTCCCTGTAGGTGAGCATTTCTCCTTTTGCCAAGATAATCCATCCACCTGAAAAGTGTGGCATATCAAGATTAAACAGCGTGATTATTACACAGGTGCACCCTGTGCTGGGGACAATAAAAGGTCAATAAAATGTGTGGTTCTGTCAGACAAGACAATACCATGCAATTGGTATGCTGACTGCAGGAATGTCTTCCAGAGCTGTTGCCAGAGAATGTAATGTTAATGTCTCTACCATAAGCCACCTCTAACGTTGTTTTAGAGAATTTATCAGTACGACCAATAGGCCACACAACCGCAGGACACGTGTAACCACGCCAGCCCAGGACCTCCATATCTGCTTCTTCACCTGCGGGATCATCTGAAATCAGCCACCCGGACAGCTGATGAAACTGAGGAGTATTTCTGTCTGTAATAAAAGCCCTTTTGTGGTGAAAAACTTATTCTGATTAGCTGGGCCTGGCTCCCCAGTGGGTGGGCCTATTCCCTCCCTGGCACACCCACAGGCCATTGTATTATTTGGAGTGTGGCAGATCCAATACACCATTCCATTTAAATGCCACTCTCTTCCTGATTAATCTGTCCCAGGTGCCACGGAATGTGAGAAAACACATGTTATTGTCCTCCTCCCAGAAAGAGGGGAGGCTGGAACAGAGAGTGGACAGGAAACTGGGTTCACACACCAAAACTAATTTATATTCTGACTGTGAGTGTAACTGCAAGAGGTGTGTGTGTGTGTGTGTGAAACAGAGAGACAGTTGTGTACTTGAGTACATGCATTAGTACATGCACATGTGATGATGATGGTGATGATTCCAGCACACCACACACTTGCCCTTCCCTAGTGGGATGTTATGGTCCCACAACATGTCTGCCTGACATATGGGGTTTCCTTCTGACACAGTGAAGCCAGGGATGCATCTAACAAATACCTGCCTCTGGAGGAATGGAGTGAGGATGTGAAAGAATTTATACACATATTTAAACACAGGCTCATCCAAAGACAACATCCTGGGCAGCCTCCATAGACTCACAGTGGATGGAATGAATCACAGTGAGGAGGCAGGGATTTCCCCCTTTTTAAGGCTGGATGTGATCACAATGTCTTATATGCCCCACTAGATCACACCACTTCTCTGCTCTTTCTCCCTCTCCTTCTCTCTCTTTCTGTGTGTGTACGTGTCTTTAGATTAACAAGAGCACCTGGCTCAGTCACGACTTGACCAATAACGTCAAATAGCCTACTGCAGATAACACAGACACACCCTGCATATGGCGCCTACACCCCAATAAAGTTGTGGGAA
The DNA here is from genome assembly GCF_002021735.2 of Oncorhynchus kisutch. NCBI lineage: Eukaryota > Metazoa > Chordata > Actinopteri > Salmoniformes > Salmonidae > Oncorhynchus > Oncorhynchus kisutch. The sequence goes on from NC_034190.2 coordinate 16,109,419, forward strand.
AGGACAATAAACAACCTTGCAACAGGTGCTTCCAACAGGTGCTTTCAAAATATTTATAACACAATGCATGAGCAGTGGAGTACATCTTCACTATCAGAGAGAGAGAGAGAGAACGCTAGAAAGGAGGTAGGTGGAGGGGGAGGGATACAGAAGCCCCGTTTACACCTGGTGCTAGCATCTGTCCCTTGTCCTGATCTTGTCCACATTCTGGTTGTGCCCACATTTTTAGACAGGTGTAGACGATTAAAAGATGCATCTTCCTGACCACCTTCGGAGGTAGTCAGAGACTCATTGTATCTGGATATCAATCAAGTGTAAACAGATCTGGATGGTCAAACCATTTAAATCATCATTATACATGCGTATTAATACACACTTGTACATGTGTAAAATAGGACCAATATAGAGAAGCATGCAGCTGCAGATTATGTGGGTTGACACCACTTGGTCTATGAATCTCAAACGCCTGATCGGCGAATCTCAAAACACAGATGGTATGTGCTCGCGCAACCCTTACTCAAGCCGTAACACAGTAGACGTTTTCTTGTGTCCTTCTGTTTTGTATGATATGTTATGTTTCTGCGACATGTCTGAATTTGTAACTTTCCCTCCAATTCGTATGATATGGTTACATCCACCGATCTGTATGATAAATTACGAATTTCAATTACTATTATATGTTACGAATTTTCATACTTGTTAATGCCATACTTACCAAACTTCAGCTGTCACCTGAATAAATTGGCTACACTAGCTATCTAGCTAGCTCTCTGTCACCATTCCACATCATGTCTCAGCTCACGTCTCACAGCGTCTGTGTCCTGAGAAGGTATCTGCTGAAGCCAGACCAAATTGCAAATATAATCCACCAAATTCTTATTATTATTATTATTATTATACCAGCCTCTAAAATCATTGACAGGTAGCTTGATGAAAAGCATCAATAATAGTTTTAAATAAATACATACATATTATTTTGAATAAATATCTCAAATAATTTGGATAGCCTACATGGAGGTATCAGGAAATATGGTCAAAATGCAGACACAGTGGACAGATAAGAGAAACATTTTAGCAGGATGTGTAAACGGACAAACCTTGATCAGATAGTGATTGGAACATAATGATCAGATGACAAAACCCACATGTTGGAGCAAGGTGTAAACAAGGCTAGAGAGACAGCGAGGGAGTTGAGAGGAAGGAGAGTAGCCTACTACAGCAGTGAGAGGTAGACTATTGTGGAGGAGACAAGACTCATTCCGGACCCATCGCACAACTACGTTGCACTAGAGTCGATCTGGCTGCGGGTGAAAGACTTGAGCGGCAGGAGCTGAATTTGCATGACGACGGACTATTGCCTGTTGATAAATTGACGAAAACCAGGATGTATTTTGGTAAGTAGGTACTTCTACAGTAGGAAATTATCAGAATGCATTTAGGTAGCCTAAATATATATATATATGTATATATATTTGTTTTTACGGAAACGGGTTATACAAATTAAAATGTATGTCCCAAGTCTAATCGATATTGTTTTTATGGCTCAGTAGCTTAAATGCGCAGATAGTTGCTTCATTTAGAATGTGTCAGGTAAAGATGCGCTCTTTGCGGGTGTGTGAAACAGAAATAGCCTGTTGCCCATCCTGTATGTTGCCCATCCTGTATGTTGCCCTTCCTGTATGTTGCCCATCCTGTATGTTGCCCTTCCTGTATGTTGCCCATCCTGTATGTTGCCCTTCCTGTATGTTGCCCATCCTGTATGTTGCCCTTCCTGTATGTTGCCCTTCCTGTATGTTGCCCATCCGGCAAAGTTGTTAAGTCTGCCTTTTTGTTTTGTCTTCTTTATATATATACACCAAGCACTTGGTGTAGCACTTTTTTTATTTTTTATTTTTTTATTTCACCTTTATTTAACCAGGTAGGCTAGTTGAGAACACCTTTATTTAACCAGGTAGGCTAGTTGAGAACACCTTTATTTAACCAGGTAGGCTAGTTGAGAACAAGATCTCATTTACAACTGCGACCTGGCCAAGATAAAGCATAGCAGTGTGAGCAGATAACAAAGAGTTACACATGGAGTAAACAATTAACAAGTCAATAACACAGTAGAAACCAAAGGGGGAGTCTATATACAATGTGTGCAAAAGGCATGAGGAGGTAGGCAAATAATTACAATTTTGCAGATTAACACTGGAGTGATGAATGATCAGATGGTCATGTACAGGTAGAGATATTGGTGTGCAAAAGAGCAGAAAAGTAAATAAATAAAAACAGTATGGAGATGAGGTAGGTGAGAAAGGGTGTTGCATGAAATGTTAATGTTGCATGAAATGTTTTACAAAATGTATTCTTGTGTAATGCAGTATAGTATAGCCTAATCAAGTCCCAGTGGGCAAAACGTTAGTTGACAAATCCAACCGAATGTAAATGAAAACTAGACATTGAACTGACGTCTGTGCCCAGGGCCCTTTGTTTATGTTTACGTTGACTTGGCCTACACATTGTCCCAGAGATCGGGCACAACTCTTACCACTTTCTGTCTGAATGTCTCCATGGTCTCAAGGCAATCTGCTGGCATTTCACTGTGTTTTCATTCATGGTCTTTACTGTAATAATGATACTCCTGTTTCCTCACCTCAGAACTCTATGTGGTGATAAAGCATGACAATACTCCCTACTTCATGCCTGATCTGCTACATAATACTCCTCCACAGTCTATCTGCTTCCCAAATGGTACCTTATTCTGTACATAGTGCTTTTGACCAGAGCGCTATGAGCGTGACCAATGGGATTCATTACAAATAATAGAATGCATTTGCCTCCCTGCATGTCTCTCAGCCACAGGGAATGTTATTACTATCTATACAGTTTCCATTACAGGACTATACTCTATACAGAGAGACAGAGAGAGAGAGAGACTGAGACAGAGAGACAGAGCGACTGAGAGAGAGACAGACAGAGAGACAGAGAGAGAGAGCATGGGACTAAGAGAGGGACTGAGAGAGAGACTGAGACAGAGAGAGAGAGACAAAGAAAGCGACTGAGAGAGAGACAGACAGAGAGACACAGCGCGAGAGAGACTGAGACAGAGAGAGACAGAGAGAGAGAGACAAAGAGAGAGACTGAGAGAGAGACACAGAGAGAGAGAGAAACAGAGAGAGAGAGAGAATATTTATGTTTATTTATTTTCCCTTTTGTACTTTAACTATTTGCACAAACTATTTGAGGTTTTGTGAGTCTAATGTTTACTGTTAATTTGGATTGTTTATTTCACTTTTGTTTATTATCTACTTCACTTGCTTTGCAATGTTAACATATGTTTCCCATTCCAATAAAGCCCTTAAATTGAAATGTAATTTAATTTAATTGAGAGAGAGAGAGCTGTGAACTATCTGAGAGAAAAGGCAAGAAGGGCCTTCTATGCCATCAAAAGGAATACAAAATTCGACATACTAATTGTGACCAACCACCTTGATTCGGCCTTATGTAGCAAAATATGAAATTGTGTTTTTTACATTGGATTAAAGCCGAGACAGAGTTACAAAATGGTACATCATACACTGCATTTGAGGAACAATGAAAAAGTAATTCTGCTTTGAAATTCGATAAACTTGTAACCTCACTTTTGAGAAAATGGCCTTTGAATGTTTTGGTACCTACTGTAGAGCTCTTCTTTGTCTACACCCATTCAGCATCATTCACACCCTCTTAAGCTTTACCCCCACCCATCTCTTTAAGGGTTGATCCGAGCATTCTGTCCCTACAACAGCAGTCAAGCACCCAAGCTAACTGGCTAACATTGGCTAGCTTGCTAGCTACTTCCAGACACAAATGAGAGAACAGCTCACTGACCATTTTACTAGCCCTAGCAGAGCTGGTTAGGCTGTTTTTATGTTATCCAGAGTGTACACTTTTTTGCCAACGTTTACTGACACCGGCCATATTCAACGGGTGTTGAGCTTTCGGAAATGTGTCAGTTATTCTGCGCTCTGGCACATTCAGATGAGAATGCTCTAAAATCGGAGTAGATAGCCAGAGGGAATTTACCAGCTACTTCTATCAACAGTTGTCGCAGTGACATTCTATTGAAATTATTACTTACGTAGTGGAGTCTTTTGTTATGATATGTAGCTAGTTAGCTAGGTAAGCAATGAACCATAATCCCAACTCATTACGTTACTACCCTGCATGAATCTGCAAGTAGCTAACCAACCAGGTGAAATGTTAGCTAGCTAACATTAGGCTTTAACTAGCCAAGCAAATGGCTCTGAGATACGAATAATAAGATGATACACGTAACGTAACGTAACGTTAGTTAGCTAGCTAGTTAAAGTGTACTGTTAGCTAGCTAGCTAGCTAACAGTACATTAACTTACACTTTAACACTTTAACTTGAAATGAAAACAACGTTCTGTCAAAATTAGAAACGTGTAATATCTGAAAATGTAGCTAGCAAGACTATCTTACCTGTATACATCATGGATGGACGCTTCTTCGTGTCATGGATGCCATGGTTGCGCTTAGTTTGAAGATGTAATCCGGAGACAGCTGTTTTCTCCATCTCTTTAGCTATCATACTCGAATTTAAGCTGCGTTAGACAGGATTACCTACACATACTGACCAGCTCAAATAGACAGAAGCGTGCTATATGGCAGACCAATCTGAACTCATCTCTCGGCATGTCCAGCCCACTTATTATCTCAGCCAATCATGGCTAGTGGGAAGGTTGCTCGCTTTTTCTGTGGTTAAACCAACTGGCTCATAATTTAACAATTGTATTCGTATTTAGAGATGGCATACAAGTTTGTTATTAAGGCACATGAAGGTTCACATGTTCCAGAATCCATTTCGGCCCCAAAAAAACACATTTTGATAAAACAAAAAACTTTAAGTTCAAATGACTCTCATGTGAAGTAGTGACCACAACATACGCCTAGTTTCCTGAAACGAGTCACAAGTAGGATCTGGCTAAAAATAAAATATAGAACATATTGCTCTTTATGGTTGTGAGGTCTGGGGTCCACTCACCTACCAAGATTTCATAAAATGGGACAAACATTATTTGACCCTAAACAGAGAGTACACAGTGGCAGAATATCTGACCACTGTGTCTGAACCAAAATTAAGGAAAGCTTTGATTATATACAGACTCAGTGAGCATAGCCTTGCTATTGAGAAAGGCAGCCGTAGGCAGACCGTGCTCTCAAGAGAAGACAGGCTATGTGCACACTGCCCTCCAAAATTAGGTGGAAACTGAGCTGCACTTCCTAACCTCCTGCCAAATGTATGACCATATTAGAGAAACATATTTCCCTCAGATTACACAGACTCACAAAGAATTTGAAAACAAATCCAATCTTGATAAACTCCCATATCTATTGGGTGAAATACCACAGTCTGCCACCACAGCAGCAAGATTTGTGACCTGTTATCACAAGAAAAGAGAGAGAGAGAGAGCGAGAAAGGGGGAGATGGAGACAGAGAGAGGGGGGGGGGACAGAGAAAACACATGCACAAACACAGACTCACACATACACACATACACTTGTAGGGTAATCAGGTCTAATGGTTGTGCAGCAGGGTGTGCGTGGGCCTCTGATTGATACGATTATATATTCTGGTTCTGAATCAAACTGTAATCAGGCTCTGTAGAAATGCAAAAACAAAAACATCACTCGATAATCAGGAACTCAGCCACACAAACAAAGCTAATCACAGAGGAGGACACATTAATGAGTTTATGTCCTTGCGTGTGAATGTCAGTAAAGCTGTGATTGACCCCCTCTCCCTCACCCTCTTTTTGTAACGAGAAAAATCTGTTTAGAATTGACTTGATCACTGCGTCTCCTAGGTAACGTCTGTCAGAACACCACCATGCACTCTTTGGCCCGTGGGCCCTCTGCGAATGGTGCCCAAACCTCCATGGCGCTGAAGCCCCTCCTCCCGTTCAGCCTGTTCCCTGGCTTCAGTGAAGTGAGTAGTGGCAATCACCACCATCACCATAGTTACAATGCTGTCAATCACTTTGTTGTCATCACAGAAGATTGATGCCCATACCACCCAGAGCCATATATTTATATGTAAATATATGGCTCTGTTTCCACCTACACACTTGTGTAGATCTGAAGAGATTAGATTAGCAACCAATGTTATTACTGGTATCTCTGCTTTACCCTTCTGATAGGCCAGGTGGAAACACCCCCTAAGGCTTGATTTGGGATTGGGCGCCTGTCACAATAATCCATATTGACACTGAGGTGACCTAGAGTGACCCAGCTAAGGGCCACAACCATTGACAAAGAAAGGTGGGACTCTGCAGGATGATATTCGTCTAATGGTTTAATCATCATGTCACACTGCAGAGACTGAAATCTGGTAAAACACAGCAGTTGAGAAACTAATTTATTACAGTACATGTCAGTTAACCATCTCCCATAGAGATTAGGTTCAAATCAACATGGATAAGTAATACACTATGGGCCTCCTGAGTGGCACAGCGGTCTAAGGCACTGAATTGCAGTGCTTGAGGCGTCACTACAGACATGGGTTTGATCCCAGGCTGTGTCACAGCCGGCCGTGACCCGGAGAAACATGAGGCGGCGCACAATTGTTCCAGCGTCGTCCGGGTTAGGGGAGGGTTTGGCCGGCTGGGTTGTCCTTGTCCCATGGCGCTCTAGCGACTCCTTGTGGCGGGCTGGGTGCCTGCAAGCTGATTGTGCGGCTTGGCAAGGTTTCGGAGGACGCATGGCTCTCGACCTTCGCCTTTCCCGAGTCCGTACGGGAGTTGCAGCAATGGGACAAGACTGTAACTACCAATTGGATATCACAAAATTGAGGAGAAATAATGCAGTCTGTCCTCCATGGGCCCACCATGCGTGCAATTTTCTGTCCGCTTAAAAACTCTGAAATGCAGAGAAACAACATATCACTCTTAATATATATGTATAAATTCAGACCTGACATACCGTACATTGTTATTTTTGTTTTGTTGTTGTCTCTTAGTTAGTAGTACACAATTCTTTGACATTTCTCCACACATCCTAAGGTGAGCTTTACTCCAGTGGTTCCGTGGACCACCAGGGTACTGCAGGTGGTCTGCGATTATTATTATTATTTCTTTATTTTTTGCAGATTTTTGTTTATTACAGTTTTTTTTATTCCCAAAATAATAACAGTTGGGAGTATTAATGGTATTATAAGCAATGTTACATTACTTTTCACAATGTAAATTGTTAACAATAATAATAATCATAATAGGCCATTACATTACATTCATTGCTAAATATGGACTACATTTGGCCTCCCGAATGGCGCAGTGGTCTAATTCACTGCATCGCAGTGTTGTGCCGTCACTACAGCCGTGACCAAGAGTCCCATGGGGTGGTGCACAATTGGCCCAGCGTCATACGGGTCGTTCTATTAGAACTCTCAGTCCAGGGCTTTCTATTAGAACTCTCAGTCCAGGGCTTTCTATTAGAACTCTCTGTCTAGGTCTTTCTATTAGAACTCTCTGTCTAGGTCTTTCTATTAGAACTCTCTGTCTAGGTCTTTCTATTAGAACTCTCTGTCTAGGTCTTTCAATTAGAACTCCCTGTCCAGGACTTTCAATTAGAACTCTCTGTCCAGGTCTTTCAATTAGAACTCTCAGTCCAGGACTTTCAATTAGAACTCTCAGTCCAGGACTTTCTATTAGAACTCTCTGTCCAGGACTTTCTATTAGAACTCTCAGTCCAGGACTTTCAATTAGAACTCTCAGTCCAGGACTTTCTATTAGAAGTCTCTGTCCAGGACTTTCTATTAGAACTCTCTGTCCAGGACTTTCTATTAGAACTCTCTGTCCAGGACTTTCAATTAGAACTCTCTGTCCAGGACTTTCAATTAGAACTCTCTGTCCAGGTCTTTTTATTAGAACTCTCTGTCTAGGTCTTTCTATTAGAACTCCCTGTCCAGGACTTTCAATTAGAACTCTCTATCCAGGACTTTCTATTAGAACTCTCTGTCTAGGTCTTTCTATTAGAACTCTCTGTCCAGGTCTTTTTATTAGAACTCTCTGTCCAGGACTTTCTATTAGAACTCTCAGTCCAGGACTTTCAATTAGAACTCTCAGTCCAGGACTTTCTATTAGAACTCTCTGTCCAGGACTTTCTATTAGAACTCTCTGTCCAGGACTTTCTATTAGAACTCTCTGTCCAGGACTTTCAATTAGAACTCTCTGTCCAGGACTTTCAATTAGAACTCTCTGTCCAGGTCTTTTTATTAGAACTCTCTGTCTAGGTCTTTCTATTAGAACTCCCTGTCCAGGACTTTCAATTAGAACTCTCTATCCAGGACTTTCTATTAGAACTCTCTGTCCAGGTCTTTTTATTAGAACTCTCTGTCTAGGTCTTTCTATTAGAACTCTCTGTCCAGGACTTTCTATTAGAACTCTCTGTCCAGGACTTTCAATTAGAACTCTCTGTCCAGGACTTTCAATTAGAACTCTCTGTCCAGGGTCTTTTTATTAGAACTCTCTGTCTAGGTCTTTCTATTAGAACTCCCTGTCCAGGACTTTCAATTAGAACTCCCTGTCCAGGACTTTCAATTAGAAATCTCTGTCCAGGTCTTTCTATTAGAACTCTCTGTCCTGGTCTTTCTATTAGATCTCTCTGCCCAGGCCTTTGGGCAGGTGGGTGAGTTGCCCCCGTGTTGAAAACGCACTGGCTACTCCTGGCCCCTGAGACATGCTGACTAGTCCTGGCCCCTGAGACACACTGGCTAGTCCTGGCCCCTGAGACACACTGGCTAGTCCTGGCCCCTGAGACACACTGACTACTCCTGGCCCCTGAGACACACTGGCTACTTCTGGCCCCTGAGACATGCTGACTAGTCCTGGCCCCTGAGACACACTGGCTACTCCTGACCCCTGAGACACACTGACTACTCCTGGCCCCTGAGACACGCTGGCTACTCCTGGCCCCTGAGACATGCTAACTAGTCCTGGCCCCTGAGACATGCTAACTAGTCCTGGCCCCTGAGACACGCTGACTAGTTCTGGCCCCTGAGACAAGCTGACTAGTCCTGGCCCCTGAGACATGCTGACTAGTCCTGGCCCCTGAGACATGCTGACGAGTTCTGGCTCCTCAGACAAGCTGACTACTCCAGGCCCCTGAGACATGCTGACTACTCCTGGCCCCTGAGACATGCTGACTACTCCTGACCCCTGAGACACGCTGACTAGTCCTGGCTCCAGAGACACGCTGACTACTCCTGGCCCCTGAGACATGCTGACTACTCCTGGCCCCTGAGACATACGGACTAGTCCTGGCCCCTGAGACACGCTGACTACTCCTGGCCCCTGAGACATGCTGACTCTTCCTGGCCCCTGAGACATGCTGACTACTCCTGGCCCCTGAGACATGCTAACTAGTCCTGGCCCCTGAGACATGCTAACCAGTCCTGGACCCTGAGACACGCTGACTAGTTCTGGCCCCTGAGACAAGCTGACTAGTCCTGGCCCCTGAGACATGCTGACTAGTCCTGGCCCCTGAGACATGCTGACGAGTTCTGGCTCCTCAGACAAGCTGACTAGTCCTGGCCCCTGAGACATGCTGACTACTCCAGGCCCCTGAGACATGCTGACTACTCCTGGCCCCTGAGACATGCTGACTACTCCTGACCCCTGAGACACGCTGACTAGTCCTGGCTCCAGAGACACACTGACTACTCCTGGCCCCTGAGACATGCTGACTACTCCTGGCCCCTGAGACATACGGACTAGTCCTGGCCCCTGAGACACGCTGACTACTCCTGGCCCCTGAGACATGCTGACTCTTCCTGGCCCCTGAGACATGCTGACTACTCCTGGCCCCTGAGACATACTGACTACTCCTGGCCCCTGAGACATACTGACTACTCCTGGCCCCTGAGACATGCTGACTAGTCCTGGCCCCTGAGACACGCTGACTACTCCTGGCCCCTGAGACATGCTGACTAGTCCTGGCCCCTGAGACATGCTGACTACTCCTGGCCCCTGAGACATGCTGACTACTCCTGGCCCCTGAGACATGCTGACTAGTCCTGGCTCCAGAGACACGCTGACTACTCCTTGCCCCCGAGACATGCTGACTAGTCCTGCCCCCTGAGACAAGCTGACTAGTCCTGGCCCCTGAGACAAGCTGACTAGTCCTGGCCCCTGAGACACGCTGACTACTCCTGGCCCCTGAGGGCTCTCCTTTCTGTGCTTGGTAATGAATGTGTAAAATAATTCTATGCCTATGACAAGGTTTCGGAGATAAACAGCAAAACACTTACTCAGAGGAGAATGTTGCCACTTTCACTTCATTTTCATTCCCTCATTTTCAGTGTTTTAGGTTAACACCTACACTTCAAAGTGTGTGTGTGTTTTGTGTGTTTGTGTGTGTTACGACAGCTATCCCTCTAATAACTCTCTCTCTGTAAGGCCACTCTGCCCCTGATGGGAAACTAAACACACGTTGGTCAGGGTCTCACTCCATTTCACTTCTCTTTACCAAACCCTTCCACGTTTCTCTCCTCTGTGAATCCCAAATCACCGCCTCCCCATAGGATAATCCTTTGAAAAAGCCTTTTTGGTTCCGTGTAGAACCCTTTTGTGTTCCATGTAGAACCCCTATCACAGAGGGTTCTACATGGAACCCAAGAGAGTTCTACCTGGAACCAAAATGGGTTCTACCTGGAACAAAAAATGGTTCTCCTATAGGGACAGTCGAAGAAACCATTAAGTGTGTACCAAGTCACTCGGAGGGCCATCTGTTGTCACTTGTTACTGACACCATCAACTTCAGGACACACTCGTGACATGAATGATGCAATTCATGTTCCACTTTTAAATAATAAAACAAGCATGAAACAAAACCCCCCTGCAGTTTTACAAAATATAAACCTGAGTAACAATTAATGATGCCGTATTCAGAAATCACTCCACCGTTTCCTGGTTGGTAAAATCCTAATAGTTTGTGATGAAACAAGCAAGTATAGTGAAGAGAATCATAGTACCATCTAAACCCCTGTGAAATATATTTTCCATAACCAAAAATATAGAATTTTCAGCTGTTTGAAGCTAGTGCACAAAACTGAAAGTAAAACACACAAAAATGTAACTAAAGAACAGGAAGCATATAAATAGTATCTAAAGGACAGGAAGCATATAAATAGTATCTAAAGGACAGGAAGCATATAAATAGTATCTAAAGGACAGGAAGCATATAAATAGTATCTAAAGAACAGGAAGCATATAAATAGTATCTAAAGGACAGGAAGCATATAAATAGTATCTAAAGGACAGGAAGCATATAAATAGTATCTAAAGGACAGGAAGCATATAAATAGTATCTAAAGGACAGGAAGCATATAAATAGTATCTAAAGGACAGGAAGCATATAAATAGTATCTAAAGGACAGGAAGCATATAAATAGTATCTAAAGGACAGGAAGCATATAAATAGTATCTAAAGGACAGGAAGCATATAAATAGTATCTAAAGGACAGGAAGCATATAAATAGTATCTAAAGGACAGGAAGCATATAAATAGTATCTAAAGGACAGGAAGCATATAAATAGTAACTAAAGAACAGGAAGCATATAAATAGTATCTAAAGAACAGGAAGCATATAAATAGTATCTAAAGGACAGGAAGCATATAAATAGTATCTAAAGGACAGGAAGCATATAAATAGTAACTAAAGAACAGGAAGCATATAAATAGTATCTAAAGGACAGGAAGCATATAAATAGTATCTAAAGAACAGGAAGCATATAAATAGTAACTAAAGAACAGGAAGCATATAAATAGTATCTAAAGGACAGGAAGCATATAAATAGTATCTAAAGGACAGGAAGCATATAAATAGTATCTAAAGGACAGGAAGCATATAAATAGTATCTAAAGAACAGGAAGCATATAAATAGTAACTAAAGAACAGGAAGCATATAAATAGTATCTAAAGGACAGGAAGCATATAAATAGTATCTAAAGGACAGGAAGCATATAAATAGTAACTAAAGGACAGGAAGCATATAAATAGTATCTAAAGGACAGGAAGCATATAAATAGTATCTAAAGGACAGGAAGCATATAAATAGTATCTAAAGAACAGGAAGCATATAAATAGTAACTAAAGAACAGGAAGCATATAAATAGTATCTAAAGGACAGGAAGCATATAAATAGCACACATGGAACAGATACACTTCTTCTTAGATTAGCTTTCAATGAGAAAGACATGTCCCCCCTCTCACTCCCTCCATGTCCCCCCTCTCACTCCCTCCATGTCCCACCTCTCACTCACTCCATGTCCCCCCTCTCACTCACTCCATGTCCCCCCTCTCACTCCACCCATGTCCCCCCTCTCACCCCCCTCTCACTCCCTCCATGTCCCCCCTCTCACCCCCCTCTCACTCCCTCCATGTCCCCCCTCTCACTCCCTCCATGTCCCCCCTCTCACTCCCTCCATGTCCCCCTCTCACTCCCTCCATGTCCCCCTCTCACTCCCTCCATGTCCCCCCTCTCACTTCCTCCATGTCCCCTCTCACCCCCTCTCACTCCCTCCATGTCCCCCTCTCACTCCCTCCATGTCCCCCTCTCACTCCCTCCATGTCCCCCCTCTCACTCCCTCCATGTCCCCCTCTCACCCCCCTCTCACCCCCTCCATGTCCCCCCTCTCACTCCCTCCATGTCCCCCTCTCACCCCCCTTTCACTCCCTCCATGTCCCCCCTCTCACTCCCTCCATGTCCCCCTCTCACTCCCTCTATGTCCCCCCTCTCACTCCCTCTATGTCCCCCTCTCACCCCCCTCTCACTCCCTCCATGTCCCCCACTCACTCCCTCCATGTCCCCCCTCTCACTCCCTCCATGTCCCCCCTCTCACCCCCCTCTCACTCCCTCCATGTCCCCCCTCTCACTCCCTCCATGTCCCCCTCTCACCCCCCTCTCACCCCCTCCATGTCCCCCCTCTCACTCCCTCCATGTCCCCCTCTCACCCCCCTTTCACTCCCTCCATGTCCCCCCTCTCACTCCCTCCATGTCCCCCTCTCACTCCCTCTATGTCCCCCCTCTCACTCCCTCTATGTCCCCCTCTCACCCCCCTCTCACTCCCTCCATGTCCCCCACTCACTCCCTCCATGTCCCCCCTCTCACTCCCTCCATGTCCCCCCTCTCACCCCCCTCTCACTCCCTCCATGTCCCCCCTCTCACTCACTCCATGTCCCCCTGTCACTCCCTCCATGTCCCCTCTCACTCCCTCCATGTCCCCTTCTCACTCCCTCCATGTCCCCCCTCTCACTCTCTCCATGTCCCTTCTCTCCTCACTCCCTCCATGTTCCCCCCCTCTCACTGCCTCCATGTCCCCTCTCTCACTCCCTCCATGTCCCCTATCTCCTCACTTCCACCATGTCCCCCCTCTCACTCTCTCCATGTCCCTTCTCTCCTCACTCCCTCCATGTCCCCCCTCTCACTGCCTCCATGTCCCCCCTCTCACTCCCTCCATGTCCCCCCTCTCACTCCCTCCATGTCCCCCCTCTCACTCCCTCCATGTCCCCCCTCTCACAACCTCCATGTCTCCCCCTCTCACCCCCTCCACGTCCCCCCTCTCACTCCCTCCATGTCCCCCTCCCACAACTTCCATGTCTCCCGCTCTCACCCCCTCCATGTCCCCCCTCTCTCTTCCTCCATGTCCCCCCTCTCACTCCCTCCATGTCCCCCCTCTCACAACCTCCATATCTCCCCCTCTCATCCCCTCCATGTCCCCTCTCTCACAACCTCCATGTCTCCCCCTCTCACCCCCTCCATGTCCCCCCTCTCACAACCTCCATATCTCCCCCTCTCACCCCCTCCATGTCCCCCCCCTCTCTTCCTCCATGTCACCCCTCTCACTCCCTCCATGTCCCCCCTCTCACCCCCTCCATGTCCCCCCTCTCACCCCCTCCATGTCCCCCCTCTCACCCCCTCCATGTCCCCCCTCTCACTGCCTCCATGTCCCCCCTCTCACTCCTTCCATGTCCCCCTCTCACCCCCCTTTCACTCCCTCCATGTCCCCCCTCTCACTCCCTCCATGTCCCCCTCTCACTCCCTCTATGTCCCCCCTCTCACTCCCTCTATGTCCCCCTCTCACCCCCCTCTCACTCCCTCCATGTCCCCCACTCACTCCCTCCATGTCCCCCCTCTCACTCCCTCCATGTCCCCCCTCTCACCCCCCTCTCACTCCCTCCATGTCCCCCCTCTCACTCACTCCATGTCCCCCTGTCACTCCCTCCATGTCCCCTCTCACTCCCTCCATGTCCCCTTCTCACTCCCTCCATGTCCCCCCTCTCACTCTCTCCATGTCCCTTCTCTCCTCACTCCCTCCATGTTCCCCCCCTCTCACTGCCTCCATGTCCCCTCTCTCACTTCCACCATGTCCCCCCTCTCACTCTCTCCATGTCCCTTCTCTCCTCACTCCCTCCATGTCCCCCCTCTCACTGCCTCCATGTCCCCCCTCTCACTCCCTCCATGTCCCCCCTCTCACTCCCTCCATGTCCCCCCTCTCACTCCCTCCATGTCCCCCCTCTCACAACCTCCATGTCTCCCCCTCTCACCCCCTCCACGTCCCCCCTCTCACTCCCTCCATGTCCCCCTCCCACAACTTCCATGTCTCCCGCTCTCACCCCCTCCATGTCCCCCCTCTCTCTTCCTCCATGTCCCCCCTCTCACTCCCTCCATGTCCCCCCTCTCACAACCTCCATATCTCCCCCTCTCATCCCCTCCATGTCCCATCTCTCACAACCTCCATGTCTCCCCCTCTCACCCCCTCCATGTCCCCCCTCTCACAACCTCCATATCTCCCCCTCTCACCCCCTCCATGTCCCCCCCCTCTCTTCCTCCATGTCACCCCTCTCACTCCCTCCATGTCCCCCCTCTCACCCCCTCCATGTCCCCCCTCTCACCCCCTCCATGTCCCCCCTCTCACCCCCTCCATGTCCCCCCTCTCACTGCCTCCATGTCCCCCCTCTCACTCCCTCCATGTCCCCCCTCTCACTCCCTCCATGTCCCCCCTCTCACTCCCTCCATGTCCCCCCTCTCACAACCTCCATGTCTCCCCCTCTCACCCCCTCCACGTCCCCCCTCTCACTCCCTCCATGTCCCCCTCCCACAACTTCCATGTCTCCCGCTCTCACCCCCTCCATGTCCCCCCTCTCTCTTCCTCCATGTCCCCCCTCTCACTCCCTCCATGTCCCCCCTCTCACAACCTCCATATCTCCCCCTCTCATCCCCTCCATGTCCCCTCTCTCACAACCTCCATGTCTCCCCCTCTCACCCCCTCCATGTCCCCCCTCTCACAACCTCCATATCTCCCCCTCTCACCCCCTCCATGTCCCCCCCCTCTCTTCCTCCATGTCACCCCTCTCACTCCCTCCATGTCCCCCCTCTCACCCCCTCCATGGGGTGAGAGGGGAGACATGGAGGGAGTGAGAGGGGTGACATGGAGGGGGTGAGAGGGGGGACATGGAGGGGGTGAGAGGGGAGACATGGAGGGGGTGAGAGGGGGGACATGGAGGAAGAGAGAGGAGGGACCCCCTCCATGTCCCCCCTCTCACCCCCTCCATGTCCCCCCTCTCACCCCCTCCATGTCCCCCCTCTCACCCCCTCCACGTCCCCCCTCTCACCCTCTCCATGTCCCCCCTCTCACCCCCTCCATGTCCCCCCTCTCACCCCCTCCATGTCCCCCCTCTCACCCCCTCCATGTCCCCCCTCTCACATGCTTTCTCTTTTACTCTTTTACTGTTTCTCTCTCTCTCCATCCATTCCACCCTTTTGCCTTCTCTTACACTCTCCGTCTCGCCTCTCTGTCTGTCTGTCTGTCTGTCTGTCTGTCTGACTGTCTGTATGGTGGTGGTGATTGGTCAGTAGGTTTTGCCAGAATGTTAATGAAATCTGGCTAGGGTAATGGGAATCCGCCCCCTCTTTCAAAAACAGCACTGATGATTTTAACCTGTGGGTGTTTCAGTTGCGTTCGTGTGTATAGTTGAGCTGAACCCTGGCTGCGCTGTCAGTGTTTGTATTTGTTTGTGTGTGTGCGCGTGTGCGCGCGAGTGTGTGTGTGTGTTACTGTTAGCATTTTCCCTAGGAGTCTGTAAGCGCACATACCCTCCAGCATGTATTTTTGTTTGGCGCCCACATGGGGTTGTCATGGTTACAGGAATGTGTGTGTCGTGTGCCAAGCAGCACGTCTAAAGGAGAGCGATTGATGGGTTGTTTGGCTTGTTGTGTGGTGTTTCTTTTGGGAAAGGCAGAGAGGAGGGCCATAGTGTCCTAAGTGGCCTCTTCGTGAGTTGAGAGAGTTAAACAAACACTCACTCATTCATTTCAGTTCCACATTAAATACTGGCGTTGTCTAATAACAGTCAAGATATTGCAATGCAATAACGGTCAAGAGATGTAATAACAGTCAAGAATGATTACCGTACAAAAGAACCGCCATCCTTCTGCATGTACTCCGATTCAACCAGAGCCGTACTGACTAGTCTCTCTGTCCACAGCCATAACTCATACTACTGACTGTAATGACCATGATCATCTCAAACTCAGAACTCTGTCTGTCACCTCCCTCAGAGGGACCAGGAAGTGGAAGCTCCAGTACAGCAGTGTTCATACTATGCATGATCTGTTTCTGTCTACTGACACGTAGCCCTTAACTCTCTTTCCTACAGCACATGAAGTAGACAAAAGACAGATTATAGGAGGGATGGAGAGAATGACAGGTGACATTTGTAAGTGTGAAAAGAGGAAGATACATACAGACAGATAGAGAGAGAAAAGGAGAGAAATTCAAATAAAAAATATAATCAAATGTATTTATATAGCCCTTCTTACATCAGCTGATATCTCAAAGTGTTGTACAGAAACCCAGCCTAAAACCCCAAACAGCAAGCAATGCAGGTGTAGAAACACGGTGGCTAGGAAAAACTCCCTAGAAAGGCCAGAACCTAGGAAGAAACCTAGAGAGGAACCAGGCTATGTGGGGTGGTCAGTCCTCTTCTGGCTGTGCCGGGTGGAGATTATAACAGAACATGGCCAAGATGTTCAAACGTTCATAGATGACCAGCAGGGTAAAATAATAATAATCACAGTGGTTGTAGAGGGTGCAACAGGTCAACACCTCAGGAGTAAATGTCAGTGTAAAGGAGAAAGAGAGTGATTGGTTAGAGTTGGGAGAGTGTAGTGATGGGTTAGTGTTGAGAGGAGAGTGTAGTGATGGGTTAGGGTTGAGAGTGTAGAGTGATGGTTGAGGGGAGAGTGTAGAGTGATGGTTAAGAGGAGAGTGTAGAGTGATGGTTAAGAGGAGAGTGTAGAGTGATGGTTGAGGGGAGAGTGTAGAGTGATGGATTAGGGTTGAGAGGAGAGTGTAGAGTGATGGGTTAGGGTTGAGGGGAGAGTGTAGAGTGATGGTTGAGGGGAGAGTGTAGAGTGATGGTTGAGGGGAGAGTGTAGAGTGATGGTTGAGGGGAAAGTGTAGAGTGATGGTTGAGGGGAGAGTGTAGAGTGATGGATTAGGGTTGAGAGGAGAGTGTAGAGTGATGGGTTAGGATTGAGAGGAGAGTGTAGAGTGATGGGTTAGGGTTGAGAGGAGAGTGTAGAGTGATGGTTGAGGGGAGAGTGTAGAGTGATGGTTGAGGGGAGAGTGTAGAGTGATGGTTGAGAGGAGAGTGTAGAGTGATGGGTTAGGGTTGAGAGGAGAGTAGTGATGGTTGAGGGGAGAGTGTAGAGTGATGGGTTAGGGTTGAGAGGAGAGTTTAGTGATGGTTGAGGGGAGAGTGTAGAGTGATGGTTGAGGGGAGAGTGTAGAGTGATGGTTGAGAGGAGAGTGTAGAGTGATGGGTTAGGGTTGAGGGGAGAGTGTAGAGTGATGGGTTAGAGTTGAGAGGAGAGTGTAGAGTGATGGGTTAGGGTTGAGGGGAGAGTGTAGAGTGATGGGTTAGGGTTGAGAGGAGAGTAGAGTGATGGGTTAGGGTTGAGGGGAGAGTGATGGGTTAGGGTTGAGGGGAGAGTGATGGGTTAGGGTTGAGGGGAGAGTGTAGAGTGATGGGTTAGGGTTGAGAGGAGAGTAGAGTGATGGGTTAGGGTTGAGAGGAGAGTGTAGTGATGAGTTAGGGTTGAGAGGAGAGTGTAGAGTGTAGAGATTGATGGGTTAGGGTTGAGAGGAGAGTAGAGTGATGGGTTAGGGTTGAGAGGAGAGTGTAGTGATGAGTTAGGGTTGAGAGGAGAGTGTAGAGAGTGATGGGTTAGGGTTGAGGGGAGAGTGTAGAGTGATGGGTTAGGGTTGAGAGTAGAGTGATGGGTTAGGGTTGAGAGGAGAGTGTAGAGTGATGGGTTAGGGTAAGGTTTGAGGGGGGAGTGTAGAGTGATGGTTGAGGGGAGAGTGTAGAGTGATGGGTTAGGGTTGAGGGGAGAGTGTAAGAGTGTAGAGTGATGGGTTAGGGTTAGGTTTAAGAGGAAGAGTATGATGGGGAGAGCTGAATGTGACATTGATGAGACAGAAACATAGGAGGTGAGAAAGAGGGGAGGAAGGAATGGAGGGAGGGGGTAAAGGAGTTGATTTATATGAATTCATATATGTTTGTAAAATGTGAAGAAAAAAACTTTATTAATGAATATTACTTAAACAAAACCAGTAAAGTAGTGGTCAGAGAGCTATGGGTTTAAAGATGATCATGTAAAAGTTAAGTTAAGGAGTGAAGAGGGTTCATCGTGGAACAGACGGGGTGGAATGTGGAGTGCTAGATCAGAGAGGGGGATATAAGGGTTGACAGTACTAAAGAGTTAGGAGGGTGGTGAAGGGTTGGAGGGGGGGGTGCTGAAGAGTTAGTAGGTGGGGAGTGGGGGCCTTAAGGTCACAGAGTACATGATAGAAGACAGCAGAGGAGAAAGGCTTAGAGCAGACACACACACACACTCTTGCTTGTGCATACAGGAGCACATAACAGGCTTAGTGTGTCATCACAGTTGGACCTCAGAAGCACATAACAGGCATAACATATCATCACAGTAGGAATCAGAAGCACATAACAGGCATAACATATCATCACAGTAGGAATCAGAAGCACATAACAGGCTTAACATATCATCACAGTAGGAATCAGAAGCACATAACAGGCTTAACATATCATCACAGTAGGAATCAGAAGCACATAACAGGCTTAACTTATCATCACAGTAGGAATCAGGAGCACATAACAGGCTTAATTTATCATCACAGTAGGAATCAGGAGCACATAACAGGCTTAACTTATCATCACAGTAGGAATCAGGAGCACATAACAGGCTTAATAATGTATCATCACAGTAGGAATCAGGAGCACATAACAGGCTTAATAATGTATCATCACAGTAGGAATCAGGAGCACATAACAGGCTTAATAATGTATCATCACAGTAGGAATCAGGAGCACATAACAGGCTTAATAATGTATCATCACAGTAGGAACTCAAGCCCCTTTCTTCCCACATCCACACTGTCCCTCCAGTTGGAAGGAATTTATCCCTAGGTAAAAAGTGCGGAAGAATTTTCTAAGTACAGTCCTGTTCTATGGGTTGTTATGGTTCATTATTAGAAGGATGCTAAATCCAGGAAAGTGTTGTGCATGTTTAGTTCTGCAGCGCTCTCCATCACACACATGCACACACACACACACACACACACACACACACACACACACACACACACACACACACACACACACACACACACACACACACACACACACACACACACACACACACACACACACACTCCACATCTCCATACTCCCACCAGATGGCCTTTGAAGACGTGACTTACAGCCTCTCTGAATATCAGTGTTGTTTTACTGCTCGTTCCGTTTTACACTGCAGGTCATTGTTTTGTTTTGCTTCAGAAAGCCCATTCACTTTTATTGGAGTGTCTGCTTATTAAAACCCCACTATAGGTAAAGACCAGAATCACACACACACACACACACGCACGCACGCACGCATGCACGCACGCACGCACGCACACACACACACACACACACACACACACACACACACACACACACACACACACGCACGCACGCACGCACGCACGCACACACACACAAGCACACAGACTCACACACACTCACACACGCACACACACACACACACGCGCGCGCACACACACACACTCACACACGCACACACGCACACACACACGCGCGCACACACACAAACACACACACACACAAGCACACGCACAAGCGCACACACAAACACATACACAAACACAGTGTGATAGCAGGTCAAGTCCAGAAACACACAGTGAGATAATGATACAGCACACCAGGCCCAGGCAGTTTTGCTCTCCGTTTTATCACTTGTTTCTATACGGTCGTAAAGAGACACACTCTGGCACTCCACTGGAGGAGAGAGTTCCATGGTTGTATCTCTACCCAGTTGTTGTTACATTTTATACAGGAGGAGGGAGAGGAGAGAGACAGGAGGAGGGAGACAAAGTCAGCTAATAAACTACATCAAACAATATTTTATTTAACTATAAGATTTAAGATTTAAAGTATATATTGTGATCTGGCCAAGTGGTGAATTGTATTCCTCTACACTCATAGAAAAAAGATTTCCAAATGTGTTCTTTGACTGTCCTCTTAGGACACCCAGTAACTCTGCATGAGGATGTCTGACCACCACTTCCCTACTCTAGGTTCTATCTAGAACCTAAATGGGTTCTTCGGCTGTCCCCATAAGATAGCCCATTGAAGGAGCCTTTTTGATTCCAGGTAGAACTCCTTTGGTTCGCATCTAGATCCTGTAAAGCAAAAGGGTTCTACCTGGAACCGAAACCAAAAAAGGCATTACTGTGAGCTCAACTGCCCCATTTAAAGTGCCACCAGCCACCACTGATCCATGTCTATGGACCACCTTGCTTTTTGGCCAAGCAAGCTCAAGAGTTCATCTTTGAACTTGTCGAGGTGAACTCACAGATGCTCCTCTCAACCCAGAGTTTTCCAAGCCCGTCTCTGTGGACAACAATGACCGTCACCCTCTAGAGGGGTGTCCAGTGAGTGATGTTGGACCTGCCCACCTTTTTAAGGGCAATTTGAGGTCTTTAGGGGTATTTACTGTTAAAAGGTACTAAGTACCCTGTGATCCGTTATGGAGAGATAACTTTCTCTTTCTTTTTCTCTACCGTGACCACTTGATCAACCAAACCCAAACCACATTTTACCACTTGATTGCTGTTGAAAGGTTAGTAACCATGCACTCTGTTATCGGGAACATAACCATTATGTTGAGTCTCTGGCAGTCTCTGGCAGCCTCTGGCAGTCTCTGGCAGTCTCTGGCAGCCTCTGGCAGTCTCTGGCAGCCTCTGGCAGTCTCTGGTCAAAGGCAGTACATTACATAGGGAATAACAGTGCAGTAATATCGAACAAGTCATATCTAACAATTTCACAACAAAACACACAAATCTAAAGTAAAGGAATGGAATTAAGAATATATAAATATTTGGGCAAGCAATGTCAGAGCGGCATAGACTAAGCTATATATGGGACATAGCTTCTGGCTACTCAGCCAGCCTAGTCAAGGGAGAATTTAAAGTGACAGTCATGCGTAAATACATTTTACATACAGATGGTCCCTGGAATGTAATCCACTATCTGTCACATGGAATGACGCTGGAGAGACGAAGCAGGTACAGGGAGTAAAACATTTAATGAAGAACGGACATGGAACAAGACAGGAACAGTGTCAGCAGACTAGTAACACAGACAAAAAAACAATCAACGCAGTAGCGGGGAACAGAGCTGGGGAACAGACAAATATAGGGGAGGAAATAAACAGATGATGAGGGAGTCCAGGTGAGTCCAATATCGCTGATGCGCGTGACGAGGGAAAGCAGGTGTGCGTAATGGGTAAAAGGAGTGAGTGGATGCAGGGCAGTCTGGTGCCCTCAAGCGCCGGGGGGGCGGGGGGGGGGGTGGAGCACGAGCAGACGGGGCACCACCGGCGTCCCACCTGGGCGAACCGGCTGAGACATGGGCGCTGGGCAAGCCGGTTGGGGTGTGGAAACCTGACGAACTGTCAGGAGCATGGGAGCCGGCTGAGGCAAGATGCCTGTAGATCAAATCAAATGTATTTATATAGCCCTTCTTACATCAGCTGATATATCAAAGTGCTGTACAGAAACCCAGCCTAAAACCCCAAACAGCAAGCAATGCAGGTGTAGAAGCACGGTGGCTTGGAAAAACTCCCTAGAAAGGCCAAAACCTAGGAAGAAACCTAGAGAGGAACCAGGCTATGAGGGGTGATGGAGACTAGATCCCGCTGCAGCGAGGGAGACGTGATGCAGGGCAACCTGGCGCCCTCTAGCATCAGGAGGGGAAGAGCGGGAGCAGACGTGACAGTACACCCCCCCCCCCTCTTGGGGCACCACTAGGCATCTCACCTGGCCGAACCGGCCGAGACATGGGCGCTGGGCAAGCCGTTCGGGGCGTGGAAGCCCGACGAACCGACAGGTGTGTGGGAGCCTGGCGAGCCGGCTGAGGCATGGGAGCCTAACATCCAGCTGAGACAAGACGCCTGTCGATCCCGCTGCAGAGAGGGAGCCCGACAATCCAGCGGACGGGATGGAAACCTGCCGAGCCAACCGAGGCATGGAAACCTCCCGAGCCAGCCAGGGTGTGGAAGCCCCCGGTCCAATCGGTGGTGTCCCAGAGCCAATGTCACCATACCAACTGGAATGCCAGTACTCCCCGATGCTTCATATGATGGCTGATGCATTGATTGTTTTTGTCTTTGTTTTCTTGTATGCTGACGCTGTTCCTGTCTCGTTCCATGTCCGTTCCTTATTAAATGTTTGACTCCCCGTCCCTGCTTCGCCTCTCTAGCGTCAACTCATGTGACACTCCTCCACTAACTGAGCTACAGAGGACCATTTCAGGTCTCCTTCCTCAACATTGACCTCTTCATTAACCCCAGTCTTAACCCTAGTCTTAACCCTGCACTTTAGCCTAGTCTTAACCTTACTCTTAACCTTACTCTTAACCCTAGTCTTAACCCTAGTCATAAGCCTAGTCTTAACCTTACTCTTAACCTTACTCTTAACCCTAGTCTTCATCCTAGTCTTAACCCTACTCTTAACCCTAGTCTTCATCCTAGTCTTAACCCTACTCTTAACCCTACTCTTAACCCTAGTCTTCATCCTAGTCTTAACCCTACTCTTAACCCTACTCTTAACCCTACTCTTAAGCCTAGTCTTAACCCTACTCTTAAGCCTACTCTTAACCCTACTCTTAACCCTAGTCTTAACCCTAGTCTTTTCCCTATCCATACCACATTTTCTCTCTTGTTTAGTTTGGGAAGGTAGGCATTAGTCACCATCTGTTATAAGTAAAGGAAGGACCATTACTCTAAGCTTGTTTAAGTCTGGGAGCATTTGAGGTACTCTAACATTGAACTCTTGCTAAACCTTTGCTCCTGCCCTAGTCTCTGCCCTAGCCATAGCTCAGTAAATCATCCCCCTTTTCACTCTTGTTCTTGCAGATGGACCGCGTTCACAAAATGCTGATTGGTCCAGGGGTTGGGCTAGCCACGCCCCCTATGAGGAAACCCAGCTCATCGTGTGTTGTGTGCCGACTGAGGTTCAACTCGGAGGTAGGCAGAGTTTGACCTCATAGAGGGCAGTACCAGGGATGCTTGAGAACTCTACTGTCTCAACACTCAGAAAAAAAGGGTTCCAAAAGGGTTATTTGGCTGTTCCCATAGGAAAACCTTTTTTGGTTCCAGGTAGAACTCTTCTGGGTTCCTACATTGAACCCAAAAGAGTTCTACCTGGAACCAAAAGGGTTGTACACTGAACAAAAACATAAACGCAACATCTAAAATGTTCGTCCCATGTTTCCTGAGCTGAAATGAAAGATCCCATAAATTTTCCATACGCACACAATGCTTATTTCTCTCAAATTGTGAGCACAAATGTGTTGAGCATTTCTCCTTTGCCTAGATAATCCATCCACCTGACAGGTGTGACGTATCAAGAAGGTGATTAAACAACATGATCATTACATGTTCGTTTCTCTCCCATAAGCCGCCTCCAATGTCGTTTTAGAGAATTTGGCAGCATAACTACGTCAGCCCAGAGCCTCAACATCCGGCTTCTTCACCTGCGGGATCGTCTGAGACCAGCCACCTGGACAGCTGATGAAACTGTGGGTTTGCACAACCAAAGAATTTCTGGACAAACTGTCAGAAACCGCCTCATGGAAGCTCATCTGTGTGCTAGTCATCCTCACCAGGGTCTTGACCTGACAGCAGTTTGGTGTCGTAACTGACTTCAGTGGGCAAATGCTCACCTTCGATGGCCACTGGCACGCTGGAGAAGTGTGCTCTTCATGGATGAATCCCGGTTTCAACTGTACCGGGCAGATGGCAGTCAGGGTGTATATACAATTTCTGGAAGCTGAAAATGTCCCATTTCTTCCATGGCCTGCATACTCACCAGTCATGTTACCCATTGAGCATGTTTGGGATGCTCTGGATCGACGTGTACAACAGCGTGTTCCAGCTCCAACAATATAAAGAAACTTCACACATCCATTGAAGAGGAGTGGAACATTCCACAGGCCACAATCAACAGCCTGATCAACTCTATGTGTCTCGCTGTATGAGGCAAATGGTGGTCACACCAGATACTGACTGGTTTTCTGATCCACGCCCCTCCCTATTTTTAAGGGTATCTGTGACCAACAGATGCATATCTGTTTTCCTAGTCATGTGAAATCAATAGATTAGGGCCTAATGAATTTATTTAAATTGACTGATTTCCTTATGTGAATTGTAACTCAGTAAAACCTTAGAAATTGTTGCATGTTGCGTTTATATTTTAGTTCAGTGTACATGGAACCCGAAAAGTGTTGTTCAGAGGGTTCTTCAAAGCGTTATCCTATGGGGACAGCCAATTAATCCTTTTAGGTTGTAGATGGCACCTCGTGCCTGGCCTTTCTCAACATGCAGGGATTGTCAAATGTGTTATTTAGTTATTTTATTATCTGTTCTAAAAGCAGCAGCTACTCTTCCTGGGGAATATGCAAGTGTTGTGTGGGTGTAAACCGTGTGAGCGCAAGCTTGAAATATTGGATGAAGTGTATGAGATGAAATTCTCTGAGAGTTTATATATAAATTGCTCTGGATAAGAGTGTCTGCTAACTGACGAAACTGTAATGTTAGATCTCTGGCTTGACGCTGTGGCTATATGACTTGATGACTTGAGAACATACTACTGCATAGTCATTGGGCTTGTTGTTGTATCTTGTGTGACTGTCTGATTCTGGTTGTATTGTCTCTCTGTGTAGAGCCAGGCCTCATCCCATTACGGGTTCTGGTTCTATTGTTTCTCTCTGTGTAGAGCCATGTCTCATCCCATTACAGTGGTTCTGGTTGTATTGTCTCTCTGTGTAGAGCCAGGCCTCATCCCATTACAGTGGTTCTGGTTCTATTGTCTCTCTCTCTGTAGAGTCAGGCCTCATCCCATTACAGTGGTTCTGGTTTTATTGTTTCTCTCTGTGTAGAACCAGGCCTCATCCCATTACAGTGGTTCTGGTTGTATTGTCTCTCTGTGTAGTGCCAGGCTTCATCCCATTACAGTGGTCCTGGTTGTATTGTCTCTCTGTGTAGATCCAGGCCTCATCCCATTACAGTGGTTCTGGTTGTATTGTCTCTCTCTGTGTAGAGTCAGGCCTCATCCCATTACAGTGGTTCTGGTTCTATTGTCTCTCTCTGTGTAGAGCCAGGCCTCATCCCATTACAGTGGTACCAAACACTTCAAGAGGCTCAAAGCCCTCGACCCACTGGACTGCAAGACCAGAGCCCCTGACGCAGTCAGCAAGAGCCCTGTCTCTCCCTGCCCTGTGCCACCCAGCTCAGACTACAGTTCAGCAGGTTGGTGTGTGTGTGCCAGGGGGGAGAAAGGGTAGACAGAGAGAGGGGGATGATGTGTGTGAGCACGTGTGTGTGCGCGTGCATGCGTGAATGAGTGCATGCGTTAGGGTGTGTGCGTGTGTATGTAAGTGCACGTGTGCATGTGTGTGTGTGCGTTCAAGGGTGTATTTGTAAATATGTGCTGACATCAAACACATAAAGGCTCCTTGTAGCTTTGATCATCCAGACCATCCCTTCTAACAGACCCTGCGTTTCCTGTCACCTCTCTCTATCTCTTTGATGTGTGAGGAAGCCTCTCGTCTGTCTATCCTCGCTGCCATATAGAGCAGATGGACTAAAACGCTGAAAGGCATTCAACTCTCCTCTCTCTAAATGACCCTGTATACATGTAGACACACATTCTCACTAATGAGTCTTTAGAGGTTCAAACGCAGCACTTTGCTTGTGTGTCTGTAACATATGCAGATCTGGGAGTATGTGTGCAGGAGTTTGCGTTGTTTGTTAATCCAAGATGGCGTAGCAGTGCAGACGTGGTTTGTTGTCCTCTCGTTTACTTTTTGTATTTTTCATCTTTTTTTGTATATATTCCACTGTATTTTTCAATCTCTTTTTCCATTTTAAAATTAAATATACCTTCCGGTAACCCGCCTCACTCATTGTGACACGGATCCACAATTTTTTTAGACACCTATCGCCAAAACTTTCATCAGAAGGTAGCCAGCTAATTAGCTAAGTTACTCGCCATTTAGTCATTGTTAGCCACTGCTAGCAGCCTTTACCCTCTGCTCAGGCACCAGCTGTTTTTTTAGCCGGATAATACCTGCCAGCCTCAGACTGTTTTTCTCCACTACAACGCCAGATTCCTGCCGACCATTGATCATCACAGCTAGCTATCTTCAACTGAGTGACCCAGCCCCGAAGCTAGCCCTGAGCCAGGCGCATCTCCCGGCTAGCAAACAAAATTCCCACAACTACAATACCTCTTTCGTCCCTTCGTCGACACGGCGCCCCGCAGTACCACCACGACTGGTCCGCAGGCGTAATTCCATCAGCTGTCAAGCATGCCCCTTTTTCCATCAAGCATGCCACTTTCAAAAAATGTAGAGCTAAGAACAGATATAGCCCTTGGTTCACTCCAGACCCGACTGCCCTTGACCAGCACAAAAACACCCTGTGGCGGACTGCAATAGCATCGAATAGTCCCTGCGATATGCAACTGTTCAGGGAAGTCAGGAACCAATACACACAGTCAGTCAGAAATTTGCATCCTGTACCTCTAACTCCAAAAAGATTTGGGAACTGTAAAGTCCATGGAGAACAAGAGCACCTCCTCCTAGCTGCCCACTGCACTGAGGCTAGGTGACACGGTCACCACCGATAAATCCATGATAATCGAACATTTCAATAAGCATTTCGGCTGGCCATGCTTCCTCCTGGCTACTCCAACCCTGGCCAACAGCTCCGCAACCCTCGCAGCTACTTGCCCGAGCCTCCCCAGCTTCTCCTTCACCCAAATCCAGATCGCAGATGTTCTGAAAGAGCTGCAAAACTTGGACCCGTACAAATCAGCTGGGCTAGACAATCTGGACCATCTCTTTCTAAAATTATCTGCCGCCATTGTTGCAACCACTATTACCAGTCTGTTCAACCTCTCTTTCATTTCGTCCAAGATCCTAAAGATTGGAAAGTTGCCGCGGTCATCCCCCTCTTCAAAGGGGGTGGCACTCTAGACCCAAACTGTTACAGACCTATATCCATCCTGCCTTGCCTTTCTAAAGTCTTTGAAAGCAAAGTTAATAAACAGACCGCTAACCATTTTGAATCCCACCGTACCTTCTCCGCTGTGCAATCCGGTTTCTGAGCTGGTCATGGGTGCATCTCAGCCACGCTCAAGGTACTAAACGATATCATAACCGCCATCGATAAAAGACAGTACTGTGCAGCCGTCTTCATCGACCTGGCCAAGGCTTTTGACTCTGTCAATCACCACATTCTTATTGGCAGACTCAATAGCCTTGGTTTCTCAAATGACTGCCTCGCCTGGTTCACCAACTACTTCGCAGATAGAGTTCAGTGTGTAAAATCGGAGGCCTGTTGTCCGGACCTCTGGCAGTCTCTATGGGGGTACCACAGGGTTCAATTCTCGGGCCGACTCTTTTCTCTGTATATATCAACAATGTCGCTCTTGCTGCGGGTGATTCCCTGATCCACCTCTACGCAGACGACACCATTCTGTATACATCTGGCCCTTCTTTGGACACTGTGTTAACTAACCTCCAAAGGGGCTTCAATGCCATACAACACTCCTTCCGTGGCCTCCAACTGCTCTTAAACTCTACCAAAACAAAATGCATGCTTTCAACGGTTCGCCGCCCGCACCCGCACGCACCCGCCAGCCTGACTAGCAACACTACTCTGGACGGTTCTGACCTAGAATACGTGGACAACTATAAATACCTAGGTGTCTGGCTACACTGTAAACTCTACTTCCAGACTCATATTAAACATCTCCAATCCAAAATCAAATCTAGAATCGGCTTTCTATTTCGCAACAAAGCCTCCTTCACTCACGCCACCAAACTTACCTTAGTAAAACTGACTATCCTACCGATCCTCGACTTCGGCGATGTCATCTACAAAATAGCTTCCAACACTCTAATCAGCAAATTGGATGCGGTCTATCACAATGCCATCCGTTTTATACCACTGCGACCTGTATGCTCTAGTCGGCTGGCCCTCGCTGCATATTCGTCGCCAGACCCACTGGCTCCAGGTGATCTACAAGTCTATGCTAGGTAAAGCTCCGCCTTATCTCAGCTCACTGGTCACGATAACAACACCCACCCGTAGCACGCGCTCCAGCCGGTATATCTCACTGGTCATCCCCAAAGCCAACACCTCCTTTGACCGCCTTTCCTTCCAGTGACTGGAACGAATTGCAAAAATTGCTGAAGCTGGAGACTTACATTTCCCTCACCAACTTTAAACATCAGCTATCTGAGCAGCTAACCGATCGCTGCAGCTGTACATAGTCCATCTGTAAATAGCCCACCCAATCTACCTACCTCATCCTCATATTGTTTTTATTTACTTTGCTGATCTTTTGCACACCAGTATCACTACTTACACACCATCATCTGCTCATCATCATCTGCTCATCTATCACTCCAGTGTTAATCTGCTAAATTGTAATTACTTTGCTACTATGGCCTATTTATTGCCATACCTCCTCATGCCATTTGCACACACTGTATATAGACTTTCTTTTTTCTCTATTGTATTGACTGTACGCTTGTTTATTCCATGTAACTCTGTGTTGTTGTTTCTGTCGCACTGCTTTACTTTATCTTGGCCATGTCGCAGTTGTAAATGAGAATTTGTTCTCAACTAGCTTACCTGCTAAAAAAATAATACTAATAATAAATGTATGCATGCCTCAGAGGCATGTTCATATGTGTTGTGGTGTGCGTGAGTGTGTTATAGAGGAAGAGTCTATTCATTTGACTTCATGCCATAGTGATAGAGTGAGCAAGTTTTTCTATTTAGCGTGGAAGAAACAGGGGAACTTTGTGATGTTGACTTTGCCAAACAGCCTTATTGCCATTTTAGAGAGACAGTCAATGACAATAAATACACGCTTACAGGCCTAATCCCCATTAACACATGACCACTATGGGGTTTCCCTCTGGGGAAGCCCTTCCGTTCCCGGTCCGTCTCACTGCAGATAATGGACCGTAATCATTTCAATCCGAAGCCTTTCATTTTCCCACTCTGAAAAATGGAAGCAGATTCTCATGGGAAATCTTTGGTTATTACTGAGATTACAGAGGCTAATGAATCTCATAAACACTGTTGCTGGTGTGGTTTTCTATCTCGGTGAGTTATGGTAAAAGTTGAGAGACTTGGTCTGCTTCCCAAATGGCACCCTTTCCCAACATAGTGCACCATGGGCCCTGGTCAAAAGTGGCACACTTGTTAGGGATAGGGTGCTATTTGGGATGCATGCCTGCAGTAGTAGCCAGCATTAGATGCAGGCCTGCAGTAGTAACCAGCATTAGATGCAGGCCTGCAGTAGTAACCAGCATTAGATGCAGGCCTGCAGTAGTAACTAGCATTAGATGCAGGCCTGCAGTAGTAACCAGCATTAGATGCAGGCCTGCAGTAGTAACCATCATTATATGCAGGCCTGCAGTAGTAACTAGCATTAGATGCAGACCTGCAGTTGTAACCAGCATTAGATGCAGGCCTGCAGTAGTAACCAGCATTAGATGCAGGCCTGCAGTAGTAACTAGCATTAGATGCAGACCTGCAGTTGTAACCAGCATTAGATGCAGACCTGCAGTTGTAACCAGCATTAGATGCAGGCCTGCAGTAGTAACCAGCATTAGATGCAGGCCTGCAGTAGTAACCAGCATTAGATGCAGGCCTGCAGTAGTAACCAGCACATTTTAAAGGTTGATGATGGAGAGAAGATAGCATCAGGGTTAACTTACCTCTCCTTTCTCTCTCACCACCACTATCACACACACAAACACTCTCCTCACTAATTCACCACTCAACACACTCAAATTCGGTTTCATTCTAAGATGGGAGGGATAAACTTGTATAGATTTCACTCATCCCCCAAAAATGATGGCAGCCTTATTACAATGCTCTATTATATTCTATTATTCTGTGTAGATGTCACATTCAGACCCGTGTTGTCACCACCCTCTGCCTCTGGGGTGGAGCCATCGACCTGCAGTCCAGCAGTTTCAATGGAGACGCCCACTGACCCCTCTCTGTCGCCCTGTCCCATGGTGGAGAAGGAGATGGAAGGAGCGGTGGAGGAGGTCGTAGAGTCGGAGGAAGAGAAGGCTAAGAGACTGCTCTACTGTTCTCTCTGCAAGGTGGCCGTCAACTCTGCATCCCAGTTACAGGCTCACAACAGTGGTGAGAATGAAGCATCACTGACCTGTGTGTGTGTGTGTGTGTGTGTGTGTGTGTGTGTGTGTGTGTGTGTGTGTGTGTGTGTGTGTGTGTGTGTGTGTGTGTGTGTGTGTGTGTGTGTGTGTGTGTGTGTGTGTGTGCGCATATGTGTGTGTGTGCGCGTATGTGTGTGTGTGCGTGTGCGTTTGTGTGCGTGTTTGCGTGCGTGCGTACTTGTGTGTGTCATCATCATGCTGCAACAAGTCCGTCTTATTAATCAATCTTAGACGTCTACAGAGCTCAGGGCTCTTATCTGATCAATACCACACCAATCAATCACTCCCTTCCTTACCCCAAGGCCGAGGCCATTACTGCCATCTTGATCTGACAGGTAAAGTGTATGTTAGGACAGGGCCTCTCTCTTGTCATCATCTCCATTTACACTGAGATGCACCTTTATGTAGTAGCCAGATGTCCCACTTTGTTAATACTTAGTTGGCGTCTCTGCTTCTCACCTTTGACCTATCTGACCTTTCACCCTGTCAGGCACGAAACACAAAACAATGCTGGAGGCCAGGAGCGGCGACGGAGCCATAAAGTCTTTCCCCAGGTCAGGGGTCAAAGCCAAGCTGGCCCCTCCCACCGAGGTGTCAACGGGGCTCCAGAACAAAACTTTCCACTGTGAGATCTGCGATGTTCACGTCAACTCCGAGACACAACTCAAACAGGTTAGTTATATAGTGTATGTCAACTCCGAGACACAACTCGAACAGGTTAGTTATATAGTGTATGTCAACTCCGAGACACAACTCAAACAGGTTAGTTATATAGTGTATGTCAACTCCGAGACACAACTCAAACAGGTTAGTTATATAGTGTATGTCAACTGCGAAACACAACTCAAACAGGTTAGTTATATAGTGTATGTCAACTGCGAGAGACAACTCGAACAGGTTAGTTATATAGTGTATGTCAACTCCGAGACACAACTCGAACAGGTTAGTTATATAGTGTATGTCAACTCCGAGACACAACTCAAACAGGTTAGTTATATGGTGTATGTCATCTCCGAGACACAACTGAAACAGGAGAGTGAAATACAGGTTGAGTTTAACAGCATACAAAGAAACACATAACAAATATATGAAGGTAAGCATCAGGTTGTGTTGGTACAAATGTGTTGTACTGGTTGTTGTAAGTTGAAATGTTTAGGGTTTATATAAGGTCAGGTGCTTATGAATATTCATCAGTTCATTAGACATGGTTTGGCCTGATTGTTAATAACCATCTGTCTGTGTACGCCACTCAAAATCAAATCCTCCCTTTTATAAATATTTATATATTTAGAAGGCTAAGAACAAATGTACATTACAGAGATGAGAGGAAAAAGTGGAACTTTAATTAGGTGTAGTGTTTCCTTTCATTTCCTGTGGCCTGATATGAATCTATGATTTAGACTGGCCTCATCTCTCTTTCTCTCTCTCTCTCTCTCTCTCTCTCTCTCTCTCTCTCTCTCTCAAGTTCAAGCTGCTTCATTGGCCTGAAAAACATTGCGTCAATAGTGCCAAAGCAACAATGTATACAATATATGTATACAATATACATTGTAATAATATAATGTCTCTCTCTATCTACTTTTCTCTCTCTCAAGTTAATTCAATGGGTTTTATTGACATGGGAAACATATGTTTACATTGCCAAAGCAAGTGAAATAGATAATAAACGAAAGTGAAATAAACAGTCAAAAGTTATTTATTCATCCTTTATTTAACTAGGCAAGTCAGTTAAGAACAAATTCTTATTTACAAAGATGGCCTACACCGACCAAACTCGGACGATGCTGGGCCAATTGTGCGCCGCCCAATCACGGCCGGTTGTGATACTGTCTGGTTTTGAACCAGGTTGTCTGTAGTGACGCCTCCAGCACTGAGATGCAGTGTCTTAGACCGCTGCACCAATTGGGAGCCCACTTGGGAGCAGCACCGCGCCACTTGGGAGCCCAATTGGGAGCCCACTTGGGAGCAGCACCGCACCACTTGGGAGCCCACTTGGGAGCAGCACCGTGCCACTTGGGAGCCCACTTGGGAGCAGCACCGTGCCACTTGGGAGCCCACTTGGGAGCAGCACCGCGCCACTTTGGAGCCCACTTGGGAGCAGCACCGTGCCACTTGGGAGCCCACTTGGGAGCAGCACCGCACCACTTGGGAGCCCAATTGGGAGCCCACTTGGGAGCAGCACCGCACCACTTGGGAGCCCACTTGGGAGCAGCACCGCACCACTTGGGAGCCCACTTGGGAGCAGCACCACGCCTCTTGGGAGCCCATTAAAAGGAAACATTACACTCACAAAATTTCTAAGAAATAGAGACATTTCAAATGTCATACTATGGCTATATACAGTGTTAAAGTTAAAGTACGTAAGGGAAAATAAATGGACTTTTATTGTGGCAACAGGCCACAAATGTTTACGTTGTGATGGCACGCTGTAGTGTACAAAAGGGAGTTTTACAAAATTGGTTTTGTTTTCAAATTCTTTGTGGATCTGTGTAATCTGATGGAAATATGTGTCTCTAATATGGTCATACATTTGCCAGGAGGATAGGAAGTGCAGCTCAGTTTCCACCTCATTTTGTGGGCAGTGTGCACATAGCCTGTCTTCTCTTGAGAGCCGGGTCTGCCTACGGCGGCCTTTCTCAATAGCAAGGCTATGCTCACCGAGTCTGTACATAGTCAAAGCTTTCCTTAAGTTTGGGTCTCTCTCTGTGTCTGTCTCTGTCTCCCCCATCTCCTCAGCACATCAAAAGTAGAAGACATAAAGACCGAGTAGCAGGGAAGCCAGCCAAGCCCAAGTTCAGCCCGTATGGCCTACCGCCCCAACGCAACCAGTCAGTGAGTACCACATTATTGTATTATGAAATCAAATCAAATTGTATTGTATTTGTCACATGCACCGAATACAACAGTACCTTACTGGGAAATCCTTACTTACTAGCCCTTATCCAACAATGCAGTTCAAGAAATAGAGTTAAGAAAATATTGACTAAATAAAGAAAAGTTTTAAAAATCAAATCAAATCAAAAAGTAACCCAATAATAATAATAAACAGAGATTAGCAGCAATGTAAAAACAGGGAGGGGGGAGGGGTTAATGTAAATAGTCCGGGTGGCCATTTGATTATGGTTCAGCAGTCTTATGGCTTGGGGGTAGAAGCTGTTAAAGAGCCTTTTGGACCTAGACTTGGCACTCCGGTACCACTTGCCGTGCGATAGCAGAGAGAACAGTCTATGACTTGGGTTACTGGAGTCTTTGACAATTTTTTGGGCCTTCCTCTGACACCACCGAGTAAACAGGTCTTGGATGTCAGGAAGCTTGGCCCCAGTGATGTACTGGGCTGTACACACTACCCTCTGTATCGCCTTACGGTCAGATGCCGAGCAGTTGCCATACCAGGTGGTGATGCAACCATGCTCTCAATGGTGCAGCTGTAGAACTTTTTGAAGATCTGTGGACCCATGCGAAATCTCCTGTGCCCTCTTCACAACTGTCTTGGTGTGTTTGGACCATGATAGTTCGTTGGTGATGTGGACACCAAGGAACTTTAAACTCTCGTCCCGTTCCACTTCAGCCCCATTGATGTTAATGGGGGCCTGTTTGGCCCTCCTTTTCCTATAGTCCACGAACAGCTGCTTTGTCTTGCTCACATTGAGGGAGAGGTTGTTGTCCTGGCACCACACTGCCAGGTCTCTGATCACCTTGTCGGTGATCAGGCCTACCACTGTTGTGTCGTCAGAAAACGTAATGATGGTGTTAGAGTCGTGCCTGGCCACGCAGTCGTGGCAGTACTTTACTGGAGGTTTTGTTGTGGACTGATTGTGGAACGTGTGATAGCTGTATGGTGGTGATCACATTGTAGAACAGTTGTAGAAAGATTTTGATCATGTTGTTTTTGGTTTCCAGGTTGGGATCGCTCTGAGGAAGGAGCAGGACTTGGCGAAGCCTCTCGCCTCGTGCCTCTTACAGCGCCATCTCTCCCTTGCTGCTGCTGCTGCCATGGCAACCCTGTCCCCGTTTCATTTGCGCCCTGCCCCTATACCTGGCCCTGCCATCTTTCAGATTCAGGCCCTCCCCCAGACCTTGTTACATCCCGCCCCAGGACCTTTCCGTACGGCACATACATCAGTTCTGTTCTCACCGTACTGACCCAGACCTGCACCAGACTTGGCCTATACCTGACCCTGACCCAGACCCGTATGAGATGGACCAAAACCCAACAGAACCTGTGGGACCAGTGCAGACAAATTATGGTCTGGAAAGTGTGTATGTGTGTGTTTGTGTAAGTGTGTGTGCATTTGTCATGTGAGTGTGTTTGTCAAGAAATATGAGTATTGTTTTTCAATAAAGAATATGTTGCTGGCTGTGATGTTGTGGAGGTCTATTTTTTAAGAAAAATCACATCCGTCCTTGTTTACGGAATCCCATCCGTCCTTGTTTACAGAATCCCATCCGTCCTTGTTTACAGAATCCCATCCGTCCTTGTTTACGGAATCCCATCCGTCCTTGTTTACAGAATCCCATCCGTCCTTGTTTACAGAATCCCATCCGTCCTTGTTTACAGAATCCCATCCGTCCTTGTTTACAAACACTGGAAAGTGAGATGTAATCTACATCTCGATTAGGCTGATAGAAATATTCATTATTTAGTTTAATGATTTTTGATTTGAACGTCATTATTTCTATATAGCCTACACTTTCTCATTGTGAACTTCTAACCCGAGTGGGACGGGTGTGGCTTTGTGACAATGATCAAAAGTGCAGCAGCTAACGGATTTGACATCTCCAACGCAGTTCCACCTCCGACATAACAAAAACATCAGCTATGCGGGTGTCGGCTATCGCCAGTTAATTAACACTTCATCTGATTGAATCTAGGCCAAAGTCAGCCACAAATAGAGCCAGAGGCAGACAACCAGAGACACAGACAGAAGCACATCCCTCAACCCTTACCTCAGTGAGTAGAGAAGCCATCTGAACCCTTCTGCTACTAAAGCTAGCTTACAGTCTGACGCTAATCCCTTTTTGGATCCCATTCAAGAATTTCTCAGAAACTGAAATAAATTAAGAGATCCTTCATTTGGCTTCAAACGAGGGGCCTTCATCAATGATTTATTACTTAGAGTACAGATAATCCCCCTGCCTTAACTCCTTCAGATAAATCACAACAGGAATGTGCTCCTTGACCGTGACTTTATTGTCTGGGAAATGTTGCTGTGCACAGGAGGACTCCATGTCCCATACATCTCTGTAGAGTTACATTTTATCAGACATATGTTGTTAAATCTAATGTTTTGGTGGGAGATAGTCTTTAAGAAGGGGTCAACCAAAATCAAATACAACTATTTGATGATGACAACCCTAAATGGGGGGGGGGGGGCTGGAAGTTGTGTGCATTGTGACTAATACATGCCTAGGGTTGCAAAGCTACCAGTAATTTACCAAAGTTACCAGAATCTTCTGTAATTTTGGTGATTAAAAGAAAATCTATCAGAACTTTTATCATTTATACTTCAATAACTTACTTTTTAAAAATTGATATGCAGTATTGATATCTGTTTCCATATTTTCTAGTAGATAGACCATATGATTCAAGAGAAAATAGCCTAATTAATGAAAAAATACAATACCATTATTTCAATGAACTCTGCAACTCTTCCAACTATTGACTTTCACAACTGCCACCAGTTTCCAGGCCAAAAATGTAATATACATATTGACATAGTCAAATTTAAACCTATACAAAAACATTTAAAAGGATATTTATTGCTGAAACACTCATGTTAAACACCAGTGGTATTCACTAAGTGAATGGTTTATATTTAGGATCATGTTTTGCAGCTTTGTCATTTCATTATTTCTTATATTGTACATGTGATAAGGCCACACAGAGGGCCAGTGATAATTACAGACACCTGTGATAATCTGGAGGGACACTACATAAAATCCTTGAAAGACACAAAATTCAGGTAGTTTATTGGTAAACTTTGAAAGTTTACAGTAATATACACTCCCTTTTCAACCCTAACAGAAATGTTTATATTCAGCGGTCGATTTTATTAGTGTGAGATTCCCAATTGACCTTCAGTGGCTAAGTACATCACCATGCAGCAGAGGAGCACCTATTTGGGGATTCTCTAGTGGTACATGTAAAGTGCTTTTAGTCTAATGGCCACGACAAAGGAAGGGTCTTGTAGAAACAACGTCCCACTCCCACACTCCTATAGTAGGCCATGAGATCTTCTCCTGCTCCTCTTTCTCATGTGCTTGAAGCAGTTGCTCCAGGACTAATAACTCAATCGGCAAGGCTAGAAAATGACCCCTCGTGGGATCACTGATTCTCCACAAATTCAAACCTTAGAGTAACATAATATTACTTTCAGTTACTTTTGGATGACTTTCCGCTTAAGAGGCATTAGAAACCAAAAAGGATCAATCAAACATAGTGTCGTCATAGTGATGGTAATGTAACTGATTATAGTTACAGTGTTTTTGTTATCAGATTAAATGTAATCAGTTCATTCCCAACCATACACACCACACATTTTTTTTTTCCTTTATTTAACTAGGCAAATCAGTTAAGAACAAATTCTTATTTTCAATGACAGCCTAGGAACAGTGGGTTAACTGCCTGTTCAGGGGCAGAACAACAGATTTGTACCTTGTCGGCTCAGTGGTTTGAACTTGCAGCCTTGTGGTTACTAGTCCAACGCTCTAACCACTACGCTACCCTGCCGCCCCAACACACACGCACCACACACACACACACACACACACACACACACACACACACACACACACACACACACACACACACACACACACACACACACACACACACACACACACACACACACACACACACACACACACACACCACACACACACACACACACACACACACACACACACACCACACCACACCACACACACACACACCACACACACCAGACCACACACACCACACCACACCACACACACCACACCACACACACACCACACCACACACACACCACACCACACATCACACACGCACACACACACACCACACACCACACACACCACACACACACACACCACACACACCACACCACACACACACATCACACACACACACCACAACACTCCACACACCACACCACACACCACACACACACACACCATATCACACCACACCACACACAACACACCACACACACACACACACCACACACCACACACCACACACACCACACACCACACACACCACAACACACACACCACACTGCACACACACCACACACACACACACACCACACACCACACACACACACACACCACACACACACACACCACAAACACCACACACACACACACACCACATCACACCACACCACACCACACACACACCACACCACACACACACACACACACACCACACACACACACACCACATCACACCACACCACACACACACCACACCACACACACCACACACACCACACACCACACACACCACACCACACACCACACACACCACACACACACACACACACACCACACACCACACACACACACACCACACCACACACACACACACACACACACACACACACACACACACACACACACACACACACCACACACACACACACACACCACACACACACACACACACACCACACACACACACACCACACACACACCACACACAACCACACCACACCACACCAACACCAAACACACACCACACCACACCCACCACCACACACACACACCTCACCACACCACACACACACCACACACACACACCACACCACACACACACACACCACACACACCACACCACACCACACACACACACACAACACACACACCACAACACCACACACACACACACCACACCACACACACACACACACACACACACACACACACACACACCACATCACACACACACCACACCACACACACCACACCACCACACACACACCACACCACACCACCACCACACACACACACACACCACACACCACACACCACACACACCACACACCACACACACCACACCACACACACCACACCGCACACACACCACACACACACACACACCACACACACACACACACACACACACACACACACACACACACACACACACACCACACACACACACACACACACACACACACACCACACCACACACACACACACCACACACACACACACACACACACACACACACACACACACACCACACACACACACACCCACATCACACCACACCACACACACACACCACACCACACACACCACACACACCACACACCACACACACCACACCACACCACACACACCACACACACACACCACACACCACACACCACACACACCACACACACACACACACACCACACACACACACACACCACACACCACACACACACACACACACCACACACACACACACCACACACACACACACCACACACACCACACCACACACACACCACACACACACCACACCACCACACCACACCACACCAACACCACACACACACCACACCACACCACCACCACACACACACACCACACCACACCACACACACACCACACACACACACACACCACACACACCACACCACACACATACACACAACACACACACCACAAACACCACACACACCACACACACACACCACACCACACACCACACACACACACACACACACACACACACACACACACACACCACACACACACACACACACAACACACACACGACAAACACCACACCACCACCACACACACACCACACCACACACACCACCACACCACACCACCACACACACACCACACCACACACACCACACACACCACACACACACCACACCACCACACACACACACCACACCACACACACACCACACACACCACCACACCACACCACCACCACACACACACCACACCACACACACACCACACACACTACCACACCACACCACCACCACACACACACCACACCACACACACACCACCACACCACACCACACACA
The DNA here is from genome assembly GCF_002021735.2 of Oncorhynchus kisutch. Taxonomy (NCBI): domain Eukaryota; kingdom Metazoa; phylum Chordata; class Actinopteri; order Salmoniformes; family Salmonidae; genus Oncorhynchus; species Oncorhynchus kisutch. The sequence goes on from NC_034190.2 coordinate 16,149,352, forward strand.
CACCACATACACTACCACACCACACCACCACCACACACACACCACACCACACACACCACACCACACCACCACCACACACACACACACCACCACACCACACCACACCACACCACCACCACACCACATCACACCACACACCACCACACCCACACCACACCACACCACCACCACACACACACACCACCACACCACACCACACCACCACCACACCACACACACACACCACACACACACACCACACACACACCACGCACACCACACACACACCACACCACCACACCACACCACACCACCACCACACACACACCACACCACACCACCACCACACACACACCACACCACACCACACCACACACACACCACACACACACACCACACCACACCACACACACACCACCCACACAACGTATTTAGCCTGTCTCCTTCCCTTCATCTACACTGATTGAATTGGATTTAACAAGTAACATCAATAAAGGATCATAGCTTTCACCTGTATTCACCTGGTCAGTCTATTCATGGAAAAAGTTACTCATGTTTTGTCAACTCATTGTGTATAGTGGAGTGCTATGGTGTGAGGGTCCAGGTCTCCTGTGCTGCAGGAGAACATGTATGAAGGTTTCTCCGTGAGGAGACCTTCTTATTGCCACCCACACCATGTGTGTGTTATTTCTAAGAAATATCCCTTAAACTTTCATTGACACGGTCTAGGCTATGACCTATGACAGTGCTATGGTAACTGTCTGACCCCAGTATGGAAATCTGTGTGGAATTGAGTTGCTCGGTATTACAGTAAAAGTAGGGTGTTTTTCACAATTTCACACACACACACACACACACAACAACACCACTCAACACACACACCACAACACACACCACCACCCACACCACCAACCACACCACACACCACCACACCACACCACACCACACACACACACCAACACACCACACACACACCACACACACACACACACCCACACACACACACCACACACACACCACACCACACCACACACACCACCACACCACACCAAACACACACACACCACACCACACCCCACCACCCCACCACACCACACCACACACCCACCCACACCACACACACCACCACACACACACCACACCACACACACCCACACACACACACCACACCACACACCACACACACACCACACCACACAACACACCACCAGCAACCACACACACACACACCACATACACGACCACAACCACACACCACCACACACAAACACACCACACCACACACACAACACCACCACACACACCACAACACACACCCACCATCCAACTACCACAGCCCACACCAACAACCACAAAACCACCACCAGCACACAACACACACAACCACCACACCACGCACCAGGCATCACAACCACCACCACACCCACCACACACCACCAAACCACACCACACCCAACACCCACCACCAAACACCCACACACCACACAACCACACCACCACAACAGCCGACAGACAACCACCACCACCCACCAACAACACACATCACGCACACACACACCACACCACACAGCACACCACACACCACACACCACACACCACACACACACACCACCACACCACACACACCACCACACACACACACCACACACACCACACACACACACACCACACACACACACACACACACACACACCACACAACACACACACCACACCACCACACACACACACACCACACAACACACACAACACACCACACCACACACACACCACACACACACACACACACACACACACACACACACACACACACACACACACACACACACACACACACACACACACACACACACACACACACACACACACCACACACACACACACACACACACACACACACACACACACACACACACACACACACACACACACACACACACACACACACACACACACACCACACACACCACACACACCACCACCACCACACACAACACACACAACACCCAACACACACAACACAACAACCAACACACACACACACCACACACACCACCACCACACAACACACACACAACACCCCACCACACACACACCACCACACACACACACACCACACCACCAACACAACCCACACCACACCACACACACCCACACCACAAACAAACACCCCACACCACACCACACACACACACACACACACACCACACACACACCACTCACACCATCACCGGACCACACCACCACCACCACACACCACACCACACACACCACCACACACACTACCACACCACACCACCACCACACACACCACACCACACACACACCACACCACACCACACCACACACACACCACACACCACACCACCACGCACCACACACACACCACACCACACACACACACCACACCACACACACACAGCACCACACACCACCACAACCACACCACACACCACACACACCACACCACCACCACACACACACACACACCACCACACCACACCACACCACACCACCACCACACACACCCACACCACACCACACCACCACCACACAGCACACACCACCACACACACCCCCACACCACACACCACCCACCCACCCACACCCCACCACACACCACCACACACACACACCCCCACACCACCACCACACCACCACACCACACACAACCACAGCACCCCACACCACACCATCGCCACACACACACACCACCACACACACCACACCACCACCACCACACCCCCACACCACACACCCACACCACACCACACCCACACCACACCACAACCACCACCACACACACACACCACCACACCACACCACACCAACCACACCACACCACACCACCACACCACACCCACACCACCACACCACACACACACCACACCACCACCACACACACACCACACCACACACACCACCACACCACACCACACACCACACAACACACCACACCACACACACACACACACACACCACACCACCACACCACCACACACACACACACACCACACACACACCACACCACACCACCACACCACCACCACACAACACACCACACCACACACACACCACACACACTACCACACCACACCACCACCACACACACACCACACCACACACACACCACCACACCACACCACACAACACCACATACACTACCACACCACACCACCACCACACCACACACACCACACACAAGCACACACCACACCCACACCACACACACACCACACTACCACACCACACCACCACCCACACCACACCCACACACACCACCAACACACACCACACACACCACCACACCCACCACACCACAGCCACCACCACACCACCACCACCACACCACCACACCACCACCACACCATCCACCCACAACCCACACACCACCACCACACACCACACCACCACCCACCACCCACACACACCACACCACCACACACACACACACCACCACACCACACACACCACACCACCACACACACACACACACCACACACACACACACCACACACACACCACACCACCACACCACACCACCACCACACACACACCACACACCACACCACCACCACACCACACACCACACCACCACCACCACACCACACACCACACCACACACACACACACCACACACACACACACACCACACCACACACACACACACACACACACACACCACACCACACACACACACACCACACACACCACACCACACCACACACACACACACACCACCACACACACCACACACACACACACACACACAACACACACACACACACACACACACACACACACACACACACACACACACACACACACACACACACACACACACCACACACACACACACACACACACACCACACACACCACACACACCACACCACCACCACACACACACCACACCACACCACACCACACACCACCACACCACCACACCACACACACCACCACCACACACACACCACACCACACACACCCACACACACCACACCACACCACACCCACAACCACACCACACCACCACCACCACACACACACCACACCACCACACACCACCACACCACCACACCACACCACACACCACACCACACCACACACACACACACCACACACACACACTCACCACCACCACACACACCACACCACACACACACCACACCACTACCACACCACACCACACACACACACCACCACACACACACACCACCACACCACACCACACACACACCACACACCACACCACCACCACCACACACACACCACACCACACACCACACACCAACACCACACCACACACACACCACACACCACCACACCACACCACACCCACACCACACCACACCACCACCACACACACAACACACACCACCACACCACACCACACCACACCACCACCACACCACACCCACACCACACCACACCACCACCACACACACACACCACCACACCACACCACCACACCACACACCACCACACCACACCCACACCACACCACCACCACACACACACACCACCACACCACACCACACCACCACACCACACACACCACACCACACCCACACCACACCATCGCCACACACACACACCACCACACCACACCACACCACCACACCACACCACCACACCACACACACCACACCACACCACACCCACACCACACCACACCACCACCACACACACACCACCACACCACACCACACCACCACACCACACCACACCACCACACCACACCCACACCACCACACCACACCCACACCACACCACCACACCACACCCACACCACACACACAGTCAACACTGCTGTTCTATTTCTATACTATTTTTCCAACTGATCTACTGAGACACAATTCACTTTAAATTGTAAATACACTCATACTTGACATAGCACATTCATTATTGATACTGTATATCCTATTGTGTACATACCCATGTTATTACAATATATACTACCTTCTTACTTACTTGTTATTTTCAATAGACTTTTGATTATTATTGACATTTGCTTTGCCTTGTTGAGGCAGCTTGCAAGTAAGCAATTCATGGCACCGCTTATACCTGATGTAATCTGTGTACGTTACGAATAAACTTTTATTTGATTTGCCATATTGCTCTCATTAATTCTCTGGAGCCGTAATTGTGAACATCTGTGTGTGGGTTAGTCAGGGTAATATTTAATATTCCATCAGAGCCCCTTCAAGCCCTCTGGCCAAGCCGAGCTGGTCTGTTCCATACCTCATTCTGCCTGTTTCTCTGTCTCTCTGTGTCTGTCTCTCTCTCTGTCTCTCTGTGTCTGTGTCTGTCTTTTTCTCTCCCTCTCTCTCTCCCTCTCTGTCTCTCTGTGTCTGTCTCTCTCTCTACCTCTCTCTCCCTCTGTCTCTCTGTGTCTGTCTCTCTCTCTACCTCTCTCTCCCTCTGTCTCTCTGTGTCTGTCTCTATCTCTACCTCTCTCTCCCTCTCTGTCTCTCTGTGTCTGTCTCTCTCTCTACCTCTCTCTCCATCTCTGTCTCTCGGTGTCTGTCTCTCTCTACCTCTCTCTCTACCTCTCTCTATCCCTCTGTCTCTCTGTGTCTCTCTCTCTACCTCTCTCTCTCCATCTCTGTCTCTCTGTGTCTGTCTCTCTGTCTACCTCTCTCTCTCCCTCTCTGTCTCCCTCTCTGTCTCTCTGTGTCTGTCTCTCTCTCTACCTCTCTCTATCACTCTCTGTCTCTGTGTCTGTCTCTCTCTCTACCTCTCTCTCTCCCTCTCGGTCTCTCTGTGTCCGTCCCTCTCTCTTTCTCTCTCTGTGTCTGTCTCCCTCCCTCTCTCTCGCTCTCTCTGTCTCTGTGTCACACACACACACACACACACACACACACACACACACACACACACACACACACACACACACACACACACACACACACACACACACACACACACACACACACACACACACACACACACACACACAAAGCGAAGTACCTGACTTGGCACCCTGGGATGTGTCTCCAGCCACCCCACCTATCTTCCTGCCTGGAGTAAAGAGGTAATATAAGTAGGTTAGTAGGACCCCCACCTAACCTCACCTAGTCCCAATCACTCCTCTAGACACCTGCTGTTTCTCCCATCTAACCTCACCTAGTCCCAATAACTCCTCTAGACACCTGCTGTTTCTCCCACCTAACATCACCTAGTCCCAATCACTCCTCTAGACACCTGCTGTTTCTCCCACCTAACATCACCTAGTCCCAATCACTCCTTTAGACACCTGCTGTTTCTCCCACCTAACATCACCTAGTCCCAATCACTCCTCTGGACACCTGCTGTTTCTCCCACCTAACATCACTTAGTCCCAATCACTCCTCTAGACACCTGCTGTTTCTCCCACCTAACCTCACCTAGTCCCAATCACTCCTCTAGACACCTGCTGTTTCTCCCACCTAACCTCACCTAGTCCCAATCACTCCTCTAGACACCTGCTGTTTCTCCCATCTAACCTCACCTAGTCCCAATCACTCCTCTAGACACCTGCTGTTTCTCCCATCTAATCTCACCTAGTCCCAATCACTCCTCTAGACACCTGCTGTTTCTCCCACCTAACCTCACCTAGTCCCAATCACTCCTCTAGACACCTGCTGTTTCTCCCACCTAACATCACCTAGTCCCAATCACTCCTCTGGACACCTGCTGTTTCTCCCATCTAACCTCACCTAGTCTCAATCACTCCTCTGGACACCTGCTGTTTCTCCCACCTAACCTCACCTAGTCTCAATCACTCCTCTAGACACCTGCTGTTTCTCCCATCTAACCTCACCTAGTCCCAATCACTCCTCCAGACACCTGCTGTTTCTCCCACCTAACCTCACCTAGTCCCAATCACTCCTCTAGACACCTGCTGTTTCTCCCACCTAACCTCACCTAGTCCCAATCACTCCTCTAGACACCTGCTGTTTCTCCCACCTAACCTCACCTAGTCCCAATCACTCCTCTGGACACCTGCTGTTTCTCCCACCTAACCTCACCTAGTCCCAATCACTCCTCTAGACACCTGCTGTTTCTCCCATCTAACCTCACCTAGTCCCAATCACTCCTCTAGACACCTGCTGTTTCTACCACCTAACCTCACCTAGTCTCAATCACTCCTCTAGACACCTGCTGTTTCTCCCACCTAACATCACCTAGTCCCAATCACTCCTCTGGACACCTGCTGTTTCTCCCACCTAACCTCACCTAGTCCCAATCACTCCTCTAGACACCTGCTGTTTCTCCCATCTAACCTCACCTAGTCCCAATCACTCATCTAGACACCTGCTGTTTCTCCCATCTAACCTCACCTAGTCCCAATCACTCCTCTAGACACCTGCTGTTTCTCCCACCTAACCTCACCTAGTCCCAATCACTCCTCTAGACACCTGCTGTTTCTCCCACCTAACCTCACCTAGTCCCAATCACTCCTCCAGACACCTGCTGTTTCTCCCACCTAACCTCACCTAGTCCCAATCACTCCTCTAGACACCTGCTGTTTCTCCCATCTAACCTCACCTAGTCCCAATCACTCCTCTAGACACCTGCTGTTTCTCCCACCTAACCTCACCTAGTCCCAATCACTCCTCCAGACACATGCCTGAAAACAATGGTCAGTTTGAGCAGCTAACTTTTGATAATCATCTGTCAGAACTATGTACAGTTGAAGTTGGAAGTTTACATAGAATTAGGTTGGCATCATTAAAACTAGTTTTTCAACCACTCCACAAATGTATTTTTAAAAACTATAGTTTTGGCAAATCGGTTAGGACATCTACTTTGTGCATGACACAAGTAATTTTTCCAACAATTGTTTACAGATTATTTCACTTATAATTCACAGTATCAAAATTCCAGTGGGTCAGAAGTTTACACACACTAAGTTGACAATGCTTTTAAACAGCTTGGAAAATTCCAGAAAATTATGTCATGGCTTTAGAAGTTTCTGATAGACTAATTGACCTAATTTGTACCTGTGGATGTATTTCAAGGCCTACCTTCAACCTCAGTGCCTCTTTGCTTGACGTTATGGTAAAATCAAAAGAAATCAGCCAAGACCTCAGAAAAAAAGTTGTAGACCTCCAAAAGTCTGGTTCATTCTTGGGAGCAATTTTCAAACGCCTGAAGGTACCATGTTCATCTGTACAAACAATAGTACGCATGTATAAACACCATGGGACCACGCAGCTGTCATACCGCTCAGGAAGGAGACGCGTTCTGTCTCCTAGAGATGAGCGAACTTTGGTGCGAAAAGTGCAAATCAATCACAGAACAACAGTAAAGGACCTTGTGAATGTGCTGGAGGAAACAGGTACAAAAGTGTTTATATCCACAGTAAAACGAGTCCTATATCGACATAACCTGAAAGGCCGCTCAGCAAGGAAGAAGCCAAAACCGGCAAAAAAAGTCAGACTATGGTTTGCAACTGCACATGGGGACAAAGATCGTACTTTTTGGAGAAATGTCATCTGGTCTGATGAAACGAAAATAGAACTGTTTGGCCATAATGACCATCGTTATGTTTGGAGGGAAAAGGGGGAGGCTTGTAAGCCGAAGAACACCATCCCAACCATGAAGCACGGGGGTGGCAGCATCATGTTTTGGGGTGCTTTGCTGTAGGAGGAACTGGTGCACTTCACAAAATAGATGGCATCATGAGGTAGGAAATTTACGTAGATATATTGAAGAAACATCTCAAGACATCAGTCAGGAAGTTAAAGCTTGGTTGCAAATGGGTCTTCCAAATGGACAATGACCCCAAGCATGCTTCCAAAGTTGTGGCAAAATGGATTAAGGACAGCAAAGTCAAGGTGTTGGAGTGGCCATCACAAAGCCCTGACCTCAATCCTATATAAAAGTTGTGGGCAGAACTGAATAAGCGTGTGAGAGCAAGGAGGCCTACAAACCTGACTCAGTTACACCAGCTCTGTCAGGAGGAATGGGCCAAAATTGCCCCAACTTATTGTAGGAAGCTTGTGGAAGGCTACCCGAAACATTTGACCCAAGATAAACAATTTAACGGCGATGCTTCCAAATACTAATTGAGCGTATGTAAACTTCTGACCCACTGGGAATGTGATGAAAGAAATTAAATCTGAAATAAATCATTCTCTCTACTATTATTCTGACATTTCACATTCTTAAAATAATCTGGTGATCCTACCTGACCTAAGACAGGGAATTGTACTAGTATTAAATGTCAGGAATTGTGAAAAACACCCTACTTTTACTGTAAATACCGCAGCAAACTCAATTCCACACAGATTCCATACTGGGTCAGACAGTTACCATAACACTGTCATAGGTCATAGCCTAGACCGTGTCAATGAAAGTTAAGGGATATTTCTTAGAAATAACACACACATGGTGTGGGTGGCAATAAGAAGGTCTCCTCACGGAGAAACCTTCATACATGTTCTCCCTGCAGCACAGGAGACCTGGACCCTCACACCATAGCACTCCACTATACACAATGAGTGGACAAAACATGAGTAACTTTTTCCATGACATAGACTGACCAGGTGAATACAGGTGAAAGCTATGATCCTTTATTGATGTTACTTGTTAAATCCAATTCAATCAGTGTAGATGAAGGGAAGGAGACAGGCTAAATACGTTTTTTTAAGCCTTCAGACAATTGAGAAATTAATTGTATGTGTGCCATTCAGAGGGTGAATGGGCAAGACAAAAGATTTAAGTGCCTTTGAACGGGGTATGGTAGTAGGTGCCAGGCACAACGGTTTGAGTATGTCAAGAACTGCACCGCTGCTGGGTTTTTCACTCTCAACAGTTTTTTCCGTGTATCAAGAATGGTCCAACACCCAATGGACATCCAGCCAACTTGACACAACTGTGGGAACCATTGGAGTCAACATGGGCCAGCATCCCTGTGGAACGCTTTCAACACCTTGTTGAGTCCATGCCCCGACAAATTGAGGCTGTTCTGAGGGAGGGGGGTCCAACTCAATATTAGGAATGTGTTCCTGATATTTTGTATATTCAGTGTACAATTCCCACTGGTCACAGGTGCAGCTCATCACCTGTGATCAGGGATAGGGGGAGGAGAGAGAGGGATGAGACAGAGGGAAGAGGTAGAGGGAGGAGAGAGGGAGGAGACAGAGGGAAGAGAGAGGGAGGAGAGAGAGGGAGGAGAGAGGGAGGAGAGAGAGGGAGGATAGAGAGAGGAGATATAGAAAGGAGAGAAAGGGAGGAGATAGAGGAAGGAGAGAGAGGGAGGAGAGAGGAGACATAGGGAAGAGAGAGGGAGGAGAGAGAGGGAGGAGAGAGGGAGGAGAGAGAGGGAGGATAGAGAGAGGAGATATAGAAATGAGAGAAAGGGAGGAGATAGAGGAAGGAGAGAGAGGGAGGAGAGAGGAGACAGAGGGAAGAGAGAGGGAGGAGAGAGAGGGAGGCGAGAGGGAGGAGAGAGGATAGAGAGAGGAGATATAGAAAGGAGAGAAAGGGAGGAGATAGAGGAAGGAGAGAGAGGATAGAGAGAGGAGATATAGAAAGGAGAGAAAGGGAGGAGATAGAGGAAGGAGAGAGAGGGAGGAGATAGAGAGAGGGAACAAAGAGTGAACTAAATAATAACACAAAATAATGACATCACCTAACTCTCATTCATTCAACTACTTTTTATTTTGTATTTATTTAACCCTTATTTGACCAGGTAAGTTGACTGATTACACATTTTCATTTACAGCAGCGACGTGGTGAATAGTTACAGGGGAGAGGAGGAGGGTTTTTTAAGAAATATGAAATATGGATTATGATACTGATCAGTAGAATAAAGGATGAGCATAAACAATCATACATCCACTCTCTCATACTCAGCCCCCCATTCTAGATAGAGATGGCAGGCACCCCATGAAAGCCTCCCTTCACAAGCACTGCAAGGACTTTTTGATGATGTTACAAGGTTGTTGTAGCACTGAGATGATGTCACAAAGTTTTCACTGACATTTTCAACCTCCCTGTCTGAGTCTGTAATACCAAAATGTTTCAAGCAGACTACCATAGTCGCTGTGCCCAAGAACACTAAGGTAACCTATCTAAATGACTACCGACCCGTAGCACTCAAGTCTGTAGCCATGAAATGCTTTTAAAGGCTGGTCATGGCTCACATCAACACCATTATCCCAGAAACCCTAGACCCACCCTAATTTGCATACCGCACCTGTTCACTCATGACTGCACGGCAAGGCACCACTCCAACACCATCATTACACAACAGTGGTAGGCCTGAGACAGCCTATAGGGAGGAGGTCAGAGACCTGATCGTGTGGTGCCAGGACAACAACCTCTCCCTCAACATGATCAAGACAAAGGAGATGATTGTGGACTACAGGAAAAGGAGGACCGAGCACACTAGAGGTCGACCGGTCATGATTTTTCAACGCCGATACCAACACTGATTATTGGAGGACCAAAAAAAGCCAATACTGATTAATCGGATGATTTTTACATATATATTTGTAATAATGACAATTACAACAATACTGAATGAACAATGAACTATTTAATTTTAACTTAATATAATACATCAATAAAATCTAGTTAGTCTCAAATAAATAATGAAACATGTTCAATTTGGTTTAAATAATGCAAAAACACAGTGTTGGAGAAGAAAGTAAAAGTGCAATATGTGCCATGTAAAAAAGCTAACGTTTAAGTTCCTTGCTCAGAACATGAGAACATATGAAAGCTGGTGGTTCCTTTTAACATGAGTCTTCAATATTCCCAGTTATGAAGTTTTAGGTTGTAGTTATCTTTGGAAATATAGGACTACTTCTCTCTATACCATTTGTATTTCATATACCTTTGATTATTGGATGTTCTTATAGGCACTTTAGTATTGCCAGCCTAATCTTGGGAGTTGATAGGCTTGAAGTTATAAACAGAGCTGTGCATGAAGGCATTGCTAAGAGCTGCTGGCAAACACAGTAAAGTGCTGTTTGAATGAATGCTTAGAAGCCTGCTGCTGCCTACCACCGCTCAGTCAGACTGCTCTATCAAATATCAAATCATAGACTTAATTCTAATATAATAAACACACAGAAATACGAGCCTTTGGTCATTAATATGGTCAAATCCGGAAACTATCATTTCGAAAACAAAATGTTTATTCTTTCAGTGAATTACGGAACCGTTTTATCGAACGGGTGGCAACCCTAAGTCTAAATATTGCTGTTACATTGCACAACCTTCAACGTTATGTCATAATTCTGTAAAATTCTGGCAAATTAATTACGGTCTTTGTTAGGAAGAAATAGTCTTCACACAGTTCGCAACGAGCCAGGTGGCCAAAACTGCTGCATACAGTACCTTGCGAAAGTATTCGGCCCCCTTGAACTTTGCGACTATTTGCCACATTTCAGGCTTCAAACATAAAGATATAAAACTGTATATTTTTGTGAAGAATCAACAACAAGTGGGACACAATCATGAAGTGGAACGACATTTATTGGATATTTCAAACTTTTTTAACAAATCAAAAACGGAAAAATTGGGCGTGCAAAATTATTCAGCCCCCTTAAGTTAATACTTTGTAGCGCCACCTTTTGCTGCGATTACAGCTGTAAGTCGCTTGGGGTATGTCTCTATCAGTTTTGCACATCGAGAGACTGACATTTTTTCCCATTCCTCCGTGCAAAACAGCTCGAGCTCAGTGAGGTTGGATGGAGAGCATTTGTGAACAGCAGTTTTCAGTTCTTTCCACAGATTCTCGATTGGATTCAGGTCTGGACTTTGACTTGGCCATTCTAACACCTGGATATGTTTATTTTTGAACCATTCCATTGTAGATTTTGCTTTATGTTTTGGATCATTGTCTTGTTGGAAGACAAATCTCCGTCCCAGTCTCAGGTCTTTTGCAGACTCCATCAGGTTTTCTTCCAGAATGGTCCTGTATTTGGCTCCATCCATCTTCCCATCAATTTTAACCATCTTCCCTGTCCCTGCTGAAGAAAAGCAGGCCCAAACCATGATGCTGCCACCACCATGTTTGACAGTGGGGATGGTGTGTTCTAGGTGATGAGCTGTGTTGCTTTTACGCCAAACATAACGTTTTGCATTGTTGCCAAAAAGTTCAATTTTGGTTTCATCTGACCAGAGCACCTTCTTCCACATGTTTGGTGTGTCTCCCAGGTGGCTTGTGGCAAACTTTAAACGACACTTTTTATGGATATCTTTAAGAAATGGCTTTCTTCTTGCCACTCTTCCATAAAGGCCAGATTTGTGCAATATACGACTGATTGTTGTCCTATGGAGAGAGTCTCCCACCTCAGCTGTAGATCTCTGCAGTTCATCCAGAGTGATCATGGGCCTCTTGGCTGCATCTCTGATCAGTCTTCTCCTTGTGTGAGCTGAAAGTTTAGAGGGACAGCCAGGTCTTGGTAGATTTGCAGTGGTCTGATACTCCTTCCATTTCAATATTATCGCTTGCACAGTGCTCCTTGGGATGTTTAAAGCTTGGGAAATCTTTTTATATCCAAATCCGGCTTTAAACCTCTTCCCAACAGTATCTCGGACCTGCCTGGTGTGTTCCTTGTTCTTCATGATGCTCTCTGCGCTTTTAACGGACCTCTGAGACTATCACAGTGCAGGTGCATTTATACGAAGACTTGATTACACACAGGTGGATTGTATTTATCATCATTAGTCATTTAGGTCAACATTGGATCATTCAGAGATCCTCACTGAACTTCTGGAGAGAGTTTGCTGCACTGAAAGTAAAGGGGCTGAATAATTTTGCACGCCCAATTTTTCAGTTTTTGATTTGTTAAAAAAGTTTGAAATATCCAATAAATGTCGTTCCACTTCATGATTGTGTCCCACTTGTTGTTGATTCTTCACAAACAAATACAGTTTTATATCTTTATGTTTGAAGCCTGAAATGTGGCAAAAGGTCGCAAAGTTCAAGGGGGCCGAATACTTTCGCAAGGCACTGTATACCCTGACTCTGCTTGCACTGAATACAAGAGAAGTGACACCATTTCCCTAGTTAATATGGCCTGCTAACATTAATTTCTTTTAACTACATATGCAGGTTTAAAAAAATATACTTGTGTATTGATTGTGCAACGATTGTGCTTTTTTCGTGAATGCGCTTTTGTTAAATGATCACCCGTTTGGCAAAGTTGAAGTAGGCTGTGATTCGATGATAAATTAACAGCCACTGCATTGATTATATGCAATGCAGAACAAGCTAGTTAACCTAGTAATATCATCAACCATGGGTAGTTAACTAGTAATTATGTGAAGATTGATTGTTTTTTATACGATAAGTTTAATGCTAGCTAGCAACTTACCTTGGCTCCTTGCAGCCACAAGGTCCTTTGATGCTGCACTCGTGTAACAGGTGGTCAGCCTGCTACGCAGTCTACTCGTGGATTGCAATGTAATCGGCCATAATCGGCGTCCAAAAAGGCTGATTATCGATTGTTATGAAAACTTGAAATCGGCCCTAATTAATTGTCCATGCCGACCTCTAGATCATGCCCCCATTCCCATTGACGGGGCTGTAGTGGAGCAGGTTGAGAGCTTCAAGTTCCTTGGTGTCCACATCACCAACAAACTAACATGGTCCAAGCACACCAAGACAGTCGTGAAAAGGGCACAACAAAACCTATTCCCCCTCAGGAGACTGAAAAGATTTGGCATGGTTCCTCAGATCCTCAAAAGGTTCTACAGCTGCACCATCAAGAGAATCCTGACTGGTTGCATCACTGCCTGGTATGGCAACTGCTCGGCCTCTGACCGCAAGGCACTACAGAGGGTAGTGCTTATCGCCCAGTACATCACCGGGGCCAAGCTTCCATCCATCCAGGACCTCTATACCAGGCGGTGTCAGAGGAAAGCCGTAAAGACTCCAGCCACCCTAGTCACAGACTGTTCTCTCTGCTACCGCACGGCAAGCAATACCGGAGCTCCAAGTCTAGGTCCAAGAGCTTCTACCCCCAATGTCATGCCTTGACCTTAGAGAGCTTTTATTCTCTATGTTGGTTAGGTCAGGGTGTGATTTAAGGGTGGGTTATCTAGGTGAATTATATTTCTATCTATGTTGGCCTAGAATGGTTCCCAATCAGAGGCAGCTGTTTATCGTTGTCTCTGATTGGGGATCATATTTAGGTAGCCATTTTCCCATTGTGCTTTGTGGGATCTTGTCTATGTATAGTTGCCTGTTAGCATTATATTAGCGGCATGTTTCGTTTGTTCATTTTGTTGTTTTTGTTCTTTAAAGTTTTCTATTCAAAAATAAAGGATGGAAACATACCACGCTGCATCTTGGTCCACTCCTTATAATGATCGTGACACCCAAGCCATAAGACTCCTGAACAGCTAATCAAATGTTTACCCAGACTATTTGCATTGCCCCACCTGTTGTCTACACCTGTCTACACCTGTTGTATTCAGCGCATGTGACAAATTAAATTTGATTTGATATGAATGATGTTATAAGTTTGGTGTAGCACTGATATGATGTCACAATGGTGTTGTAAGGTTGGTGTAGCACTGATATGATGTCACAATGGTGTTGTAAAGTTGGTGTAGCACTGATATGATGTCACAATGGTGTTGTAAGGTTGGTGTAGCACTGATATGATGTCACAATGGTGTTGTAAGGTTGGTGTAGCCATGGCATGCATATATAATGTAAAAATGATGATGTTGTTTTGTCACAATGCTGCTAGAAAAAGGGTCTAGCCATGTATGATGTCACAATTATTTCAAAATGTTGACACTGTAGCTCTGAGATTAGGTTACAGAGCCTCTTTTTATAATCTTAGATTGTTAGTGTTGCTCTATTATGATGTCAGTAAAGCAATGCTTTTGTGATGCAGTGATGTCAGATTGAACATTGTTCTTCCGTATAAAGGAGCAACATACAGCTCACCTCAACAGAGAAAGGCGTCTGTCTCAAATGGACTCCCTTAAACAAACCGTAATCCCAGATTTTCTGGGTTGTTTCTCTTTAAGTGTTTGCTTTGGGGCTGAATGCTCTCCCTGTGTTATGATTTAACTATCAGAAATTTTGTGCTTGGCTCTCCACATTTTCCACATTAAATGTTGTGTTACGTTTTTTGCCCTTGGGAGGGAGAACAGAGATTACAGCTAATGAATTTCATCTGGTGGGAGGGAGAGCTCCAAACTGGCCTGATCACTGGCTAGACTGTAGAGCAATGCTGTGCTCTGATTTTCTGAGATGGACCTGTCTGGTGTTGTGACTTGTCTTCATTGGTGTTGTCTTCCACTAAACAGTGATGGATGGATGGAGGGATGGGATCGACTGATTGATTGTTTCCACTCTCTGATGTCTGAAACACCATGTCAGAACTCGCTCACGTCAGTCAGTCAACCAGTCAGTCAGTCAGTCAACCAGTCAGTCAACCAGTCAGTCAGTCACTCAGTCACTCAGTCAGCCAGTCAGCCAGTCATTTAGGCAGGGCCAATCAATCAGTTTGTTTTACTCCTCTTCTCTGTTTTTATGATAATCAACATCTCCAGTCAACTGTCATTATAATAATCAGGAGTGGCATTGAGGAGAAGACTGATAGCAGTAAACACAGCTGCGTACCCAAACCCGGACCCATGTGACAGTGAATGTGGTCTCCCACTGTGACAGTGAATGTGGTCTACCAATGTGACAGTGAATGTGGTCTCCCAATGTGACAGTGAATGTGGTCTCCCACTGTGACAGTGAATGTGGTCTCCCGCTGTGACAGTGAATGTGGTCTCCCACTGTGACAGTGAATGTGGTCTCCCACTGTGACAGTGAATGTGGTCTCCCAATGTGACAGTGAATGTGGTCTCCCGCTGTGACAGTGAATGTGGTCTCCCGCTGTGACAGTGAATGTGGTCTCCCACTGTGACAGTGAATGTGGTCTCCCACTGTGACAGTGAATGTGGTCTCCCGCTGTGACAGTGAATGTGGTCTCCCGCAGTGACAGTGAATGTGGTCTCCCACTGTGACAGTGAATGTGGTCTCCCGCTGTGACAGTGAATGTGGTCTCCCGCTGTGACAGTGAATGTGGTCTCCCACTGTGACAGTGAATGTGGTCTCCCACTGTGACAGTGAATGTGGCAACCATAACATTTACATGGCCTTTCCGGAAAATTACAGCAATGTCTCCTCTGCAATGAGATGATGTCTAATGGAATGGGTACCGTTGGTTGTGTTGTGAGTTTCTTGTGTAAATGGTGGTTAAGCAATGTCATGAAGATAATGTATGATCTGTGAAGAGACAGAATGTTGTGAAAGTAGTTACAGTACGTGGAGTCCCTGTTGCCCAATGTGGTGAACATTCATATCCATGCACATTCGATGTCCATACAGCATTGCCTTCTCTCCCTTGCACCACAATGTACCCTAAGTGCAGCATTATCATTGAAAATCTGTGAGGCAGACATCCAATTTGTAGCCCAGAACATGCATCTCTGGATGCTACACAGCTTTGTGAGCGCTAACTGAGGTCATGGTGAAACTGGCAGGGAAGTGTGTCCCTTACAACACCTTTATTCCTAACCCACCCTAGCATTGAACCACTCTCTTGTCAGTCCTTTCAATGTGTTTGACATTTACTCGGACCTGATTGATGCCAAGCTCCTCCTGCCTCACCATAGGTGGGTCTGTTTAGGTTCCCTGCTGTCATGCAGAACAAGGAGTGCTTCTCTGTGTGTCAAGATACAATTGCTCCATTTGACTCATTCGGGGGAAAGTAAATGAGATCACGACTTGGTATTTCATTGAAAGTATTATTTCTGGAAGGTTTATTGAGCAGAACACGAGCAGTAAGGAATTACTATTTAGGGCACTGGGAGCAGAGAGAGAACGGAACAACGGAACAGGGGAGCAGAGAGAGATGGAGAGTGAGAGGGAGAGAGAGTGGGAGGGAGTGAGGGAGAGAGATGGAGAGAGGAATGGAGAGAAAGAAACAGAGCGATGAGAGAGGGAAAGGGGAGAGAAATGGGCAGAACATGGGGACAAAGAGAGGGAGAGATTAGACCTAACCAAATCCTGAGAAAACAAAAAGATAATTACTTGACAAATTAACAAAAAAACAGAGCAAACTACAATGCTATTTGGCCCTAAACAGAGAGTACACAGTGACATAATACCTGACCACTGTGACTGACCCAAACTTAAGGAAAGATTTGACTATGTACAGACTCAGTGAGCATAGCCTTGCTATTGAGAGAGGCTGCTGTAGGCAGACCTGGCTCTCAAAAGAAGACAGGCTATGTGCACACTGACCACAAAATGAGGTGGAAATTTCCTAACCTCCTGGCAAATGTATGACCATATTAGAGACACACATTTCCCTCAGATTACACAGATCCACACAGAATTCCAAAACAAACCCAATTTTGATAAACTCCCATATCTACTGGGTGAAATACCACAGATGTGTGACCTTTTGCCACAATAAAAGGGCAACCAGTGAAGAAGAAACACCATTGTAAATACAACCCATATTTATGTTATTTTATTTTCCCATTTGTACTTTAACTATTTGCACATTATTACAACGCTGTATATAGATATAATATGACATTTGAAATGTCTTTATTCTTTTGGAACTTTGAGTGTAATGTTTACTGTTAATGTATTGTTTATTTCACTTTTGTTTATTATCTACTTCACTTGCTTTGCCAATGTTACCATATGTTTCCCATGCCAATAAAGCCCTTACATTGAACATTGAGAGAGGGAGAGAGAGAGAGAGAGAGAGAGAGAGAGAGAGAGAGAGAGAGAGGGAGAGAGGGAGAGAGAGAGAGAGAGAGAGAGAGAGAGAGGGAGAGGGAGAGAGAGAGAGAGAGAGAGAGAGAGAGGGAGAGAGAGGGAGAGAGAGAGAGAGAGAGAGAGAGAGAGAGAGAGAGGGAGAGAGAATTTGGCTATGTCAAAAGATTTACATGGTCAAATGTAAGTTTATGGTCCGCCCACATGGCCTGCTTGTGGTTCTTTATCCACTCATTCAAGTGGGCTGGAATAAGTAACAAATATTCAACCAAAAACTTGATGAATATCAAATAAGTAAATAACTGAATTACATATTATCTATTGATAGATTTATACTGAGAAACATAACAATCAACTTCATCCCGCCCCTGTAAACTCATTACCTTTCATTATTATTCCAACAGGCAATTACCAATGTCGACTTTTAAATAATCATTGTGGTGCTCTGAAATTATCTGTCAAAGTAGTATTATACTATAATTGGACCATTGTATATTTTTCTGTCCTTGGTAAATATGTTCCATCAGTTATTTTTATTTTCCCTTCTTCCTGTATACAAACGCATGAATTCAGACACACACCCACAAATATACAGACATTGAAAGAGCATAGAGAGAGAAACATGGCTTTGGTGTCACCTAGTGGAAAAGTAAAGTTTTGCATTTCAGATGATAGGAAATGACGCGTCCCAGTTCCCACCAATCAGCACTCGCACCGCAGAATTCGAAAGTCAACCAGTAGAGAACGGATTTGTGGCTAGTTATTTGACTATGTTATGAGAATTCATTGTGAAATATACTGATTCTAATTACATTTCACTGTACTGTTTATAACTGAGGAGGTAAGTCAACATTTAAAACGTCGGTATATGTGATTTTACGCAGTTTATTCCACGTATTAGCAATGGAGACGCTGCTAGCGGAGTAGCTAGCGTAGCAGATCAACAACAACATTCAACCCTGAGGACGGGTGTAACGTAGACATGTCATACTCTCTTGTGTTCTGCCAGTTACAGCCATGGCGAGGGAACGGGGCCAGAAGAAGTCTTTCCAGCAAAGCCTGGGTGACATCAAGGAAAAGATGATTGAGAAGAGGAACAAACGCCTGGCAAGCGCCTCTGCAGGCAACAGGGGACGGACCAAAAGGATCAACAGAATCAGTGGTAAAATATTCACATAATATGCCAACCAGTACCATGTTGAAGATGGTAATGTAAACTTAAGCATCATGGTAGTTAACAACCTAAAATCTGGTCAATTGGACGTAGCTATACCTACTAGTTATCTAGCTAGCTACTATAGTAATTTCACAACTCATATGGTGGTTAACCTTTGAAGAGGATTATATCTCAGCTAGCTCCCTCTTCTCTCTACAGCGGGCAACGTGAAGCCAATTATCCTGAAGAACGTGCAGATCAATAACAAAGCCCTGGCTCTGGCCCTGCAGGCAGAGAAGGAGAAGGTGAGGCAGGCCAACGGTATCATCCTACAGATGAAGAGGGAGCAGCAGGCCCTCTTCCTCCACCTCCTCATGCTCAAGAAGAGGCTCAAAGATCAGGAGGCGCAGGCCAGTAATGTACAGGTATGAAGCAGCCTGAATTAGAGGTTGACCGATTAATCGGAATGGCCGATTAATTAGGGCCGATTTCAAGTTTTCATAACAATCGGAAATCGGTATATTAACCAGGTGAAATTGTGTCACTTCTCTTGCGTTCATTGCATGCAGAGTCAGGGTATATGCAACAGTTTGGCTAATTTGCCAGAATTTTACATCATTATGACATAACATTGAAGATTGTGCAATGTAACAGGAATATTTAGACTTATGGATGCCACCTGTTAGATAAGAATAAACGTCTTGTTTTCGAGATTATAGTTTCCGGATTCGACCATATTAATGACCTAAGGCTCGTATTTCTGTGTGTTATTATGTTATAATTAAGTCTATGATTTGTTAGAGCAGTCTGACTGAGCGATGGTAGGCCCATCGTTTTGCCAGCAGCTCTTCACAATGCTGTTTATGACTTCAAGCCCATCAACTCCCGAGATTAGGCTGGTGTAACCGATTTGAAATGGTTAGCGGGGTGCGCACTAATAGCGTTTCAAACATCACTCACTCTGAGACTTGGAGTGGTTGTTACCCTCGAAACAGCGTTACCCATGCAGAGCAAGGGGGTCTATTGACGATGTGTTCCTGGTTCGAGCCCAGGTAGGGTCGAGGAGAGGGACGGAAGCTATACTGTTACACTGGCAATACTAAAGTGCCTATAAGAACATCCAATAGTCAAAGGTATATGAAATACAAATGGTATAGAGAGAAACAGTCCTATAATTCCTATAATAACTACAACCTAAAACTTCTTAAGTGGGAATATTGAAGACTCATGTTAAAAGGAACCACCAGCTTTCATATGTTCTGAGCAAGGAACTTAAACATTAGCTTTCTTACATGGCGCATATTGCACTTTTACTTTCTTCTCTAACACTTTGTTTTTGCATTATTTAAACCAAATTGAACATGTTTCATTATTTATTTGAGTATAAATAGATTTTATTGATGTACTATATTAAGTTAAAATAAGTGTTCATTCAGTATTTTTGTAATTGTCATTAATTACAAATAAATGTAAAAAATCGTCCGATTTAATCGGTATCGGCTTTTTTGGTCCTCCAATAATCGGTATCGGCGTTGAAAAATCATGATTGGTCGACCTTTAGCCTGAATAACTGATTGGGTCAAACTGAGTAACTGCTATGGGTGCATTTCATCACAAAGTTGTTCACTTCCTTTCCTCTGCCCTCGTGTGTGCGTGCAGACTGGACCTGCACAGCTCCTTGCTGAACCACCAAATCCAGTGGACACCTCCAGGTGAGCTATTCAAATATCATATCAACTGAATGCATCATATTTCTCACAGTCAAAGAGCCACTGTTTAATGTCCAGTGTGCTTCATTCCATCTCCTGTCACCTTGTGAATGTCATCAATTCCTCCCTGAAATTTCTAACTTTTCCCTTTTTTGTTCCTTTTGTGCAGGAGAATTCAAAGCCAAGCTGCTCTGGAAGATCCTGTGAAGGACGAAGCTCCACTCTCACCCATCAGCTCAGGTATATGAAATGACATTTACCAGACAAAGCATTCTTACAGATTTTAACTGTTAGAGCTTTCACTCCAGAATTGTGACATTACTTTGGATAATTCGACAGAAAATCACAACAACAATGTGCATGTCTGTTAGGATGTGTCACTTTTAATGAACCATCCATGTTGTTGACAAAGACATTCATTCCCCTCTCTCAGAGCCTCAGTTTCCTAAAGGAGTGGGACAAAGCGAAATTGACGGGCAAGTGGCGTTGCCAAAGACAGTGGCTGTGAGACGTTGCCGGGTGGAAGGCAGAGGGAGGCAATCTGAGCATGTGCGGAAAGGGCGCCGTTCCTCGTTCTATGAGCAGAACCACAGCGCCCCTCCAGAATCTCTCATACAGAAAAAGACTGAGGTCGTAGTGGAGAGCCTGGTTCTAAACGCCAGGAGAGGCCAGAACCACATACAGGAAGTGAAGATGGAGAGAGGCAATCCGATTGGCTCAGAGGAGTTCCAGCAGCACTTCACCCCAGAGCCCCTGGCTAAACCAGCATATCAACAGCATCAACCCCGGAACAAACCAAAACAGGCCCATCCACCGTGGCCTAAGCCCGAACTGGCTGCACGCAAGCAAGAGAGGGGCCTCAAACCGGACCGC
Organism: Oncorhynchus kisutch; assembly: GCF_002021735.2. Classification (NCBI taxonomy): domain Eukaryota; kingdom Metazoa; phylum Chordata; class Actinopteri; order Salmoniformes; family Salmonidae; genus Oncorhynchus; species Oncorhynchus kisutch. Next base: position 16,171,821 of record NC_034190.2, read on the forward strand.
CCCTCTCTGAAGAAACCCTGGGAGACCTCTAAACCCAGAGCCCGGTCCAAGAGCCGGGACCGCTCAGCCACACGGTCCAGAACCGGGGTGGCCTCTGCTGCATCTCTCAACACCTCCCTCAACACATCTCAGGGATTCAATGACACTTTTGATTTCGACTGCGAGGACGGGGTACACCTCACCCCCTTCAAGGGTAGCGGACCCAAGGATAACCCCCGAGACACACCCATACAGGAGGTGGAGAGGGGACAGAAACAGAACCCGAAGAGGACTCTGTCGTCATCTGAGTCTAGTTCATCTTCGTCTTCTGAGTCAGAAGACAGCCCCTACGTTCCTCAGAAACGGAAGAGACGGAGCCCCCGGGACCGGGCCAAGCCTGCCCTCGCTCTTAGAGCCAGGGGTCGACCCTGCAAAGCAGCTAAAGACAAGGAGAACGGCCCCCCATCCAAACCAGAGTTGTTACATGGTGAGCATTTAACTGTTAACGTAGACAATTAGGATGACTGTCTTTGCAATTACTAAGCAGGTACCTTGATGGTTGCTCTGAAGCATTGCTGTAAATCTTCACCTTGTGTCCAGGTAGCATAAAATTATAGTAGGCACAGATGTAGATATGAGGGCTTTTTCTATAGGTTTCCACATATTCTAATATAGAAGATGATAAGCTATTTTATCTGTTTAAATAGTTGTTCATCTCCTGTGTCTAGCAACCAGAATGGAGGTCTGTTCCACACCTGTGGTCCTTGACAAACAACTCAAGGAGGAACCAGAAAGGATCCAGAGCTCGATTTGGATACAGCCGTTGTCTCTGGTTGCCATGGATGTTGCCTTAGAGGCCAGCTTGTCTGAGTCAGAGGGTAGTCCCTACGTTCCTAAAAGCCGTGGCGTACGAAGGACACAGGGCCACCCAGAGCAGGCCAAGCCCACTCGCAGGGGACGGCCCTATAAAGCAGCCAGAGACAAGGAGAACGTCCCCCCTCCTAAACGACGTGGTGAGCAATGAACAATGTACAGATTTATACGTGCAGTTATAGGAAAGGATAGGTCATGTGTTGTATCTGCTGCTTATCACCTGTGTTTATCCAGTCACCAGAGTAGAGGCCAGTCCCACAGCTGGGCCCGCTGAGGTCCCTGAGACAGAAGTCCAACTCCCAGAAACACCTGGGAGTGTCTTTGTTGACAGTCCTGGTCCAATGGCAGAGCAGGGTCTTGAGGGCCACCCAGGTAAGTGGACATGCTAGGAATGGTAGATAGTCTATTGCCATGACTGAGGCGTCATCACAAATGGCACCTTATTCCCTATGTAGTGCACTATATGCAGTTGAAGTCGGAAGTTTACATACACTTAGGTTGTAGTCATTAAATCTAATTTTTCAACCACTTCACAAATGTCTTGTTAACAAACTAATTTTGGCAAATCGATTAGGACATCTACTTTGTGCTTGACACAAGACGTTTTTCCAACAATTGTTCACAGACAGATTATTTCACTTATAATTCACTGTATCACAATTCCAGTGGGTCAGAAGTTTAAATACACTAAGTTGACTGTGCCTTTAAACAGCTTGGAAAGTTCCAGAAAATTATGTCATGGCTTTAGAAGCTTCTGATTGACTCAAATTAGGTTAATTAGCCTATTGGAGATGTACCTGTGGATGTATTTAAAGGCCTACCTTCAAACTCAGTGATTCTTTGCTTGACATCATGGGAAAATCAAAAGAAATCAGCCAAGACCTCAGAATTTTTTTTTATATACCTCCAAGTGTGGATCATCCTTGGGAGCAATTTCCAAATGCCTGAAGGTACCACATTCATCTGTACAATCAACAGTACGCACGTATAAATGCCATGGGACCACGCAGCCGTCATACCGCTCAGGAAGGAGATGCGTTCTGTCTCCTAGAGATTAACGTACTTTGGTGTGAAAAGTGCAAATCAATCCCAGAACAACAGTAAAGGACCTTGTGAAGATGCTGGAGGAAACGGGTACAAAAGTATCTATATCCACAGTAAAACGAGTTCTATATCGACATAACCTGAAAGGCCGCTCAGCAAGGAAGAAGCCAAAACCGCCCCCAAAAAAAGCCAGACTACAGCTTGCAACTGCACATGGGGACAAAGATCGTACTTTTTGGAGAAATCTCTTCTGGTCTAATGAAACAAAAATGCGACTGTTTGGCCATAATGAACATTATGTTTGGAGGAAAAAGGGAGAGGCTTGCAGGCCGAAGTACACCATCCCAACCGTGATGCACGGGTGTGGCAACATCATGTTGTGGGGGTGCTTTGCTGCAGGAGGGACTGCTGCACTTCACAAAATAGATGGCATCATGAGGTAGGAAAATTACGTGGATATATTGAAGCAACATCTAAAGACATCAGTCGGGAAGTTAAAGCTTGGTCGCAAATGGGTCTTCCAAATGACCAATGACCCCAAGCATGCTTCCAAAGTTGTGGCAAAATGGCTTAAGGACAACAAAGTCAATCTATTGGAGTGGCCATCACAAAGCCCTGACCTCAATCCTATAGAATATTTGTGGACAGAACAGAACTTAGAACATAACTGAAAATTGCCCCAACTTATTGTGGGAAGCTTGTGGAAGGCTATCTGAACCGTTTGACCCAAGTTAAACAATTTATAGGCAATGCTACCAAATACTAATTGAGTGTATGTAAACTTATGGCCCACTGGGAATGTGATGAAAAATAAAAGCTGAAATAAGTAATTATCCCTACTATTATTCTGACATTTTCACATTCTTAAAATAAAGTGGTGATCCTAACTGACCTAAAACAGGGAATTTCTACTAGGATTAAATGTCAGGAATTGTGAAAACTGAGTTTACATGTATTAAGGTATATGCAAACTTCTGACTTGAACTGTATATAGGGATTAGGGTGCCATTTGGGACACAAGTGAAAAGTTGTAAATGATGATGGTGGTTGTGTTCCAGAGCAACACAGACAAGATAAAGAGGAGGCTCTGCTTCCTGTCACTCCAGGAGTGGAGGAGGAGATGATGAGGATTGGCAATGTCCTGTCTGGTTTCAGGGACTCCCCCCGTGAGTCTCCTGGGATACCGACCAGCAGCACCCCCCAGAACCACATCTCACACATCCCCAAAACAAGCAAGAGGACAGGTACAGCCCGGTTAGCTGCTTAGGGAATGTTAATGAATGATGCTAAATCAGTGTCCTCTTATTCTTTCACACTACACTTACAGTACCAGTTAAAAGTTTGGACACGTCTACTCATTCAAGGGTTTTTCTTTATTTATACTGTTTTCAACATTTATTTTATTTTTTGTTTATTTTGATCTATTTTCTTTTTAGTTTATTGTTATAATTTTTTGTTTAATCTTTATTAAACTAGGCTCTAACCGCTAGGCTACTTGCCGCACATTGTAGAATAATAGTGACGATATCAAAACTAAGACATGAACATGGAAGACTAAACATGGAATCGTGTAGTATCCCAAAAAATTGTTAAACAAATCCAGATTTATTTTATATTCTTCAAAGTAGCCACCCTTTGCCTTGATAACAGCTTTGCACACTCTCAACCAGCTTCATGAGGAATGCTTTTCCAACAGTCTTAAATGAGTTCCCACATATGCTGAGCACTTGTTGGCTACTTTTCCTTCACTCTGTGCTCCAAACCATCTCAATTGGGTTGAGGTCGGGTGATTGTGGGGGCCAGGTCATCTGATGCAGCACTCCATCACTCCCCTTGGTAAAATAGCCCTGTCACAGAATGGAGGTGTGTATTGGGTCAATGTCCTGTTGAAAAACAAATGATAGTCCCACTAAGCGCAAACCAGATGGAATGGTGTATCGCTGCAGAATGCTGTAGTAGCCATGCTGGTTACGTGTGCCTTGAATTCTAAATAAATCACTGACAGTGTCACCAGCAAAGCACCTCACACCACACACCTCCATGCATCATGGTGGGAACTACACAGGTAGAGATCATCCGTTCACCTACTCTGCATCTCACAAAGACACGGTGGTTGGAACCAAAAATCTCACATTTGGACTCATCCGACCAAAGGACAGATTTCCACCAGTCTAATGTCCATTGCTCGTTTTTCTTGTCCCAAGCAAGTCTTTTCTTATTGGTGTCCTTTAGTAGAGGTTTCTTTGCAGCAATTTGACCATGAAGGCCTGATTCATGCAGTCTCCTCTGAACAGTTGAGTTGACAGTTGGGATGTGTCTGTTACTTGAACTCTGTGAAGCATTTATTTGGGCTGCAATTTCTGAGGCTGGTAACTCTAATGAACTTATCCTCTGCAGCAGAGGTAACTCTGGTCTTCCTTTCCTGTGGCAGTCCTCTGGAGAACCAGGTAACTCTAATGAACTTATCCTCTGCAGTAGAGGTAACTCTGGGTCTTCCTTTCCTGTGGCAGTCCTCATGACAGCCAGGTAACTAATGAACTTATCCTCTGCTACAGAGGTAACTTTGGGTCTTCCTTTCCTGTGATGGTGCTCATGACAGCCAGGTAACTCTAATGAACTTATCCTCTGCTACAGAGGTAACTCTGGGTCTTCCTTTCCTGTGGCAGTCCTCATGACAGCCAGGTAACTAATGAACTTATCCTCTGCTACAGAGGTAACTCTGGGTCTTCCTTTCCTGTGGCAGTCCTCATGACAGCCAGGTAACTAATGAACTTATCCTCTGCTACAGAGGTAACTTTGGGTCTTCCTTTCCTGTGATGGTGCTCATGACAGCCAGGTAACTCTAATGAACTTATCCTCTGCTACAGAGGTAACTCTGGGTCTTCCTTTCCTGCAGCGGTCCTCATGAGCCAGTTTCTTCATAGCGCTTGATGTTTTTTGCGACTGCACTTGAAGAAACATAAGACCTTCATGTCTTAAAGTAATGACGGACTGTCATTTCTCTTTGCTTATTTGAGCTGTTCTTGCCATAATATGAGCGGTCTTTTACCAAATACGGCTATCTTCTGTATACCACCCCTACCTTGTCACAGCACAACTGTTGTGTCCACAAATGAACTTTTAACAAGTCACACCTGTTAATTGAAATGCATTCCAGGTGTCTACCTCGTGAAGCTGGTTGAGAGAATACTAAAAGTGTGCAATGCTGTCATCAAGGCAAAGTGTGGCTACTTTGAAGAATCTCAAATATAAAATATATTTTGATTTGTTTAACACTTTTTTGGGGTTACTATATGATTCCATATGTGTTTTTTCATAGTTTTGATGTCTTTACTATTATTCTACAATGTAGAAAATAGTTGTTCTTTTATTTGAAAAAAACATGGAATGAGTACGTGTGTCAACTTTTGACTGGTACTGTATATGTTAAACATGAGCAGTGTTCTTCTCTGAACAATATTTGGCTGTATCTTAATCTCTTATCTCATTCCACCTCTGTCTGAACCACTGTTCCACTACTGTCAATATCTACCTAAACTTGATACTGTCTTCCCAACTTTTCTGCACTGACAACTCACTTTGTCCTCTCACCACAGGTGGGATTAGTGTCAGGACTGTGCGGGGCTTCAGTCTGAGTGATGTGACCAATCTTACCCCTGCAGCCTATCGGAAGTTCTCTTTAAAGAGCTCCCGCCCTTCAGACCGATGTTCCACCCCTGTCCCTGGCCGCAAGAGGCGGTCCACGATGACAGTGGACTACAAAGAGCCATCGCTGCATGCGTGAGTATTAAAGTGAAAGGGGAATTCCAAGGGAATTTTTTAAATGTGTGGGATTCTTTCTTGGTTTACTGCTCAAATCTTTTTTGAAAATGACAACACATAACTCTTACAGAGCGTAACACTCTCCCATTCATTTAAATGAACAACGAGTTAAAAGCAGCAGCAACTAACTTGCGCTGGCAAAAGCAACCGTACATAATGTGGAAACCGATAAATAACCTGTTGTTTCTGTAATGCCCCAGTGTTGCACATGCCAGTCATTTTTGAAGAGAATCTCTCTCTTTACCACCATCTCTTATCTCGCTCTTATTTGCTGTCCGCCAGGAAACTGAGACGTGGAGACAGGTTCACAGACACCAAGTTCCTCCTCTCTCCCATCTTCAAACAGAAACCCAGGAAGTCCTTGAAGACTCGGCTGTCGTTGGAGAAATACAACGAGTCATTTGTGGGATGTCGCTGACGTCTTCACATTGAACACACGTTTTACCCATTCAAGTTAGTTTGAGAGGATTTTTTGTTGTGAATACTTACGTCTGTGTCCCACATGTTAATTGTTTTTGTCCAATGAAATGGAGGACAGCTTTTTTGTGTCGATTCTTTGTTGTTCATATGCTGAATTTGGCCAAATCATCATGGGCATTGGTGACATTCAATCAAATCACCCAAAAATGTGTTCTCTATCTCGATGACTGTATGGATCGTTGTTAGCCACCCAGAGGGCAACATTGGATCAATATTCTAGGAAGACGTCACCCACAACATGTACCTTCATCTGGTTGTATTCAGTTCGCTGTTGTAAATGCAGTATGTATATTTAGCTTGCCTTTTCAAGATCTTTGAATATGTATTCTCTACATAACCCTGTTTTCATGTGTAACATGTTTTGATTTTATAATAAACTTTCAGTCCATAATTCCTATTCAGCTGAGTCGTTATTGTCATGTACACACCCGGGTTATACAACACATTTGACTCAATGGTGATTAGACAGAGCGTTTGTCTGCATTAAAATGATGTCACAACCATAGTGACAAGTGTGTTCTCCAAGTGGAATGTGAACTGTTTGTTGTAAGGATGTGGATTTCTACTTTCCAGAGCTGTCTCGTAGGAGAATGGTGGAAGGAGCTATAGGATGGGCTCGTTGTAATAGCTGTAACCGCTAACTAGCTATCCGCACCACATCAGTTACACTCACTCCCCTTTTGACCTCCTTTTCCGCAGCAACCAGTGATCCGGGTCAACAGCATCAATGTAACAGTATAGCTTCCGTCCCTCTCCTCGCCCCAACCTGGGACCCTCTGCACACATCAACCACAGTTACTCACGAAGCATCGTTACCCATCGCGCCACAAAAGCCGCAGCCCTTGCAGAGCAAGGGGAACCACTACTTCAAGGTCTCAGAGCGAGTGACGTAACCGATTGAAACGCTATTAGCGAGCACCACCGCTAACTAGCTAGCCATTTCACATCGGTTACATTAGTGCCATGTAGAAACAGGGCTTGTGCTCTACATAGATTTGCAAAGATCTGAACTTCTCAGTCAGTGTAATTTGCAGCAGCAAAAATAACTCCAATTCATTATTTTGACTTCTATTTTAATCAGTCTATAAAATCGGTTCTAACTACGGCATTAAAAGCAATATCAAATCAAATCAAATCAAATTTATTTATATAGCCCTTCGTACATCAGCTGATATCTCAAAGTGCTGTACAGAAACCCAGCCTAAAACCCCAAACAGCAAGCAATGCAGGTGGAGAAGCACAATAGTACAAAGGCCATGTAATAACTCTTCCAGACATATCACAAAATCCAGATTTATCCTATAGTTTAAAAAGTACAAACATCTTTATACAAAACAGAAAAACAAGATAGTACTGCACAATCTCTTTTCTTTTATCTTCAAAGTACAAAGGTAGCAATCTCCATTTGCTAGACAGAAATAATTAGGCAAATAAATTAAGACCTTTTGTTAAGCATTATTCCTTTAAATTATGGTACATAAATAAGGATGAACTATACATAGTTAAATAAGCCATAGCGTGCATTTCCCTAAACACAAAACAGCTCGATGGAAAACAAAAATGTTGTTATTCACCATGTGGTGCTGAATAGTTGCTTAAAAAATAAATAAGGGCATTTCCATGGTCACCTTTTGCCTTATGGGACTTTTTACATGGACAAGCAAGACGGGTAACTTATATACAGTACATTGAAAATATACATTAAATAATTCAAGAGGTTTAACCTCTTGAATTACTTAATGTATACATGTGGATTTGAAATATAATTTTCCTTTTTTTGGCAGGATGAACTCTAATAACATACATAGAAACTTTGACCTCATACATTCTGAGACACAGACCTCGGATGACGTCATGCGTACACTCACACGCGCTTTAGGTAACACACACACACACATTAGAACTAATGACTGATTACTATGGCTCTTGAGGAGAGGTTTCCTCTAGGTACAGATCAAGGATCAGCTTCCCATCCCACAATCATAACGGTTACCATTAGTAGGGAAAATGCTAAACTGACCCTGCAAAACTCACCCTGCACCATTACGACCCAGTAACACCAATCTGGAGACCGACAGACTGAATGGCTGAGTAACTGACTGGCTGATTATCCCTTCCCGTTTCTCCCAGACAGTCCAGTTGTTTACAGATGTGACGTCTACATGTAGTAGGACTCTGAACAGATGTAGGGTTAGGTTAGCTGTACAGGTGGAGTTTCTGCATGTAGTAGGACTCTGAACAGATGTAGGGTTAGGTTAGCTGTACAGGTGGAGTTTCTGCACGTAGTAGGACTCTGAACAGATGTAGGGTTAGGTTAGCTGTACAGGTGGACTTTCTGCATGTAGTAGGACTCTGAACAGATGTAGGGTTAGGTTAGCTGTACAGGTGGAGTTTCTGCATGTAGTAGGACTCTGAACAGATGTAGGGTTAGGTTAGCTGTACAGGTGGAGTTTCTGCATGTAGTAGGACTCTGAACAGATGTAGGGTTAGGTTAGCTGTACAGGTGGAGTTTCTACATGACATCTGTTTTCCTGAGTCAACAAAGACAAGGTGGAGCAAGGAGAAGCAGAGACTGATAAAACACAGTAAAAGACAGAGGAGGCAGTATGACAAGGATGGAGAGAAGAGAGTGATAGAACAGCAGACATTGACCCCTCCTCCCTACACCATATAGCCGGTCCTACTGTTTTTCTAGTTGACAAGAGTAGAAAAATAAAGACTAAGACAATAAAAACCTTTTGAAAATCATTAGAACTAAACCACACTCTCCCTTTAAGCCCCTCCCATCTCCCTTGAAGCCCCTCCCATCCCTTCACTTCTCAATGAGGCCCGCCTCCTTGATCTTAGTGTAGAAGACCTTCTCTAGCAGGTTGGCACACTTGTAGTACTGGCTCTCTGGAGGGTTGTACTCTCGACAGTTGGTGAAGATGCGCTGCATGTCGGCCATGAAGAGCTTCCGCGTGGTGTAGTACCTGCTCTTCAGACGCTCAGACATCGTCTTCAGGTCTGGAGATAATCACACAATACAACATTAACATGAATTTTGACTAACCTCTAGTCTAAATGATCAAATGAAACCAAACCAAACTCTGATGTGATTAACGAAAAACACACTATGACCACACTAACCATTACGTGTTGGTCTCTGACTAAGGTAACTATGCTCAATTCAGTTACCCATATTTGTTTTCTTACAAATTATGTACTGCTATATTCCTTCCCCTGAAGAGTTGACCCAGGCACAGATGTGTTCCATATGTAGTGCCATACATACCCATGGGGAAGCGGATGACTTGGTAGTAACCAGGAGCCTCAGTCTTCTTCACTGGTTCCATGAACGGCCAGGCATTCTGGTGACTCTATAACACATAACACATAGTGAGAAACCTGTGTGTGTGCGTGCGCACGTTGGTGCATGCGAGTTATGTGCATGTGTGCGTGCCCCTCACCTTAACGTGTTGTAAGATGGTCTTCAGGGTGCTGTACAGCTGATCTGGATCCTTCAGCTCCTTCCTGGGATCACAACAGGAAGTTATCACCTAATTTCCTGTCAGAGTTACCATAATGATAGCAGTGGTAGCTCACTAGTAAAGCCTTCGGACGAAACCCTCAAATCCTATTTTTTTTCTGTTTACTAAAATGGTATGCACAATAGATGAGAATAAGCTGTTTACTAAAATGGTATGCACAATAGATGAGAATAAGCTGTTTACTAAAATGGTATACACAATAGATGAGAATAAGCTGTTTACTAAAATGGTATGCACAATAGATGAGAATAAGCTGTTTACTAAAATGGTATGCACAATAGATGAGAATAAGCTGTTTACTAAAATGGTATGCACAATAGATGAGAATAAGCTGTTTACTAAAATGGTATGCACAATAGATGAGAATAAGCTGTTTACTAAAATGGTATGCACAATAGATGAGAATAAGCTGTTTACTAAAATGGTATACACAATAGATGAGAATAAGCTGTTTACTAAAATGGTATACACAATAGATGAGAATAAGCTGTTTACTAAAATGGTATACACAATAGATGAGAATAAGCTGTTTACTAAAATGGTATACACAATAGATGAGAATAAGCTGTTTACTAAAATGGTATGCACAATAGATGAGAATAAGCTGTTTACTAAAATGGTATACACAATAGATGAGAATAAGCTGTTTACTAAAATGGTATGCACAATAGATGAGAATAAGCTGTTTACTAAAATGGTATGCACAATAGATGAGAATAAGCTGTTTACTAAAATGGTATACACAATAGATGAGAATAAGCTGTTTACTAAAATGGTATGCACAATAGATGAGAATAAGCTGTTTACTAAAATGGTATACACAATAGATGAGAATAAGCTGTTTACTAAAATGGTATACACAACAGATGAGAATAAGCTGTTTACTAAAATGGTATGCACAATAGATGAGAATAAGCTGTTTACTAAAATGGTATACACAATAGATGAGAATAAGCTGTTTACTAAAATGGTATGCACAATAGATGAGAATAAGCTGTTTACTAAAATGGTATACACAATAGATGAGAATAAGCTGTTTACTAAAATGGTATGCACAATAGATGAGAATAAGCTGTTTACTAAAATGGTATACACAATAGATGAGAATAAGCTGTTTACTAAAATGGTATGCACAATAGATGAGAATAAGCTGTTTACTAAAATGGTATACACAATAGATGAGAATAAGCTGTTTACTAAAATGGTAAGCACAATAGATGAGAATAAGCTGTTTACTAAAATGGTAAGCACAATAGATGAGAATAAGCTGTTTACTAAAATGGTATGCACAATAGATGAGAATAAGCTGTTTACTAAAATGGTATACACAATAGATGAGAATAAGCTGTTTACTAAAATGGTATGCACAATAGATGAGAATAAGCTGTTTACTAAAATGGTATACACAATAGATGAGAATAAGCTGTTTACTAAAATGGTAAGCACAATAGATGAGAATAAGCTGTTTACTAAAATGGTAAGCACAATAGATGAGAATAAGCTGTTTACTAAAATGGTATGCACAATAGATGAGAATAAGCTGTTTACTAAAATGGTATGCACAATAGATGAGAATAAGCTGTTTACTAAAATGGTATGCACAAAAGATGAGAATAAGCTGTTTACTAAAATGGTATGCACAATAGATGAGAATAAGCTGTTTACTAAAATGGTATGCACAATAGATGAGAATAAGCTGTTTACTAAAATGGTATGCACAATAGATGAGAATAAGCTATAAGGAACTGAAAGACCCACCCTTTTCCCACCGGTTTCCATCCAGTTTCTCCTGGTGACAAAGAGGAGCTGAGTTAAATTAGAGACACTGTCCACACACTTCCTTCCTACCCCACTTCACTGCTACCTCTCTTTAGATTTGCCTTTGAACCTTTGCTGAAGGTAGACTAATTAGGCATATAATGACAGGGGGAGAAACTCAACGTATTCCAGGAATGCTCTCAATGGGAATCTGCCGAACTCCTTCCTTAAAACAGGAAAGTCCTGGGTAGACCTTTCTGATCTGAGCCTGCTTCCTCTCTATCAGTTTCTTTATGATCTGAGAGAGAGAGAGAGAGAGAGAGGAAGACAGAAAGAGAGAGAGAGAAAATAGAGGTAACTCAATTTATTATACAGATAGACATGTTTGTAGGCGCACACACACACCACACACACCTCCTTCTGTTTCTTGATGATGACGGAGAACTCGGTGTAAGGGATGCTGGGGTTGAGCTCACAGCCCATCAGCGTCGCTCCCTCATAATCTTTGATGTAGCCCAGATACTTGGCCTTGGGAACCTTGATGTCTTTAGAGAAGCCCTGATACACAGACAGACAGACAGACAGACAGACAGACAGACAGACAGAGAGAGAGAGAGAGAGAGAGAGAGAGAGAGAGAGAGAGAGAGAGAGAGAGAGAGAGAGAGAGAGAGAGAGAGAGAGAGAGAGAGAGAGAGAGAGAGAGAGAGAGAGAGAGAGAGACAGACAGACAGACAGACAGAGACAGACAGAGACACAGACAGACAGAGACACAGACAGACAGACAGAGAGAGAGAGAGAGAGAGAGAGAGAGAGAGAGAGAGAGAGAGAGAGAGAGAGAGAGAGAGAGAGAGAGAGAAAGAGCGACAGACAGACAGACAGACAGACAGACAGACAGACAGACAGACAGACAGACAGACAGACAGACAGACAGACAGACAGACAGACAGACAGACAGACAGAGACACAGAGACACAGAGACACAGAGACACAGAGACACAGAGACAGACAGACAGACAGACAGACAGACAGACAGACAGACAGACAGACAGAGAGAGAGAGACAGACAGATAGAGAGAGACACACAGAGCGAGACAGAGCTGTAAGAGAGGTCCATTTCACAAAGACACCCAGTTTATTGATGTTTCCCTATGCTGGATTCTGGGTACTAACTCTTAAACTTGGGATAGGGCTAATTATCAGGTATCCTATTGAAATATTGAGTGCTTAGGTTTAGAGGGTCTACACCAGAAGTTAATGGTTACCTGTAGGAGGAAGTTATATGGTGGGTGCAATTAAGCTTGGAATGTGCTGAGTGTAGGGAAAGCGATCACATTGATAAGAGGAGTGAGCACTTTGGGGTAGAGGTCAGGTCAGATGAAGTGAGGAAGAACAGTTATCACTAAGGTTCTGTCTAGCAACAGAGATGCATTGGCTGTTCAGGTGTGTAGGTGGAAAGGTTAAATATCAGTGCTTGTGTTAAATGTTGTTGTCTAATGCAGCTGTATTGACCCCCTGGGAGAATAAACTTAGTTAATCTTTCATAGTGTCCGTCGAGTTTTATACTCTGAGAATTAGAACCTAACATCTAACATAACAAGATAACCAATAATGCCATTTGCTGATCTTTTTAAGCAGCCAATCATGTACTGACCTGCTTTTTGAAGTAGCCAATGGCGTACTCGTCTGCGTAGGTGAGGAAGTTAAGGATGTCGTGCTTGATGTGATATTCTTTCAGGTGGTTCATCAGGTGAGTGCCATACCCCTGGAAACGATAGGTAGGGGTCAAAGGTAAAAACTTATCAATCAAGAAGAATGAGGTACATCCGTAAAGACCAACAGAAATTTGACTAGAAGGGGAACCGTAGCCTGGTCCCAGAACTGTTTGTTTGTGTATAGCGAAGTCCTATGGTCACTGTCATGTGGAACATTATCATAGGAGTTGGAAAGACGGTACAAACAGATCTGGGACCGGGCTAAAAGAGCTGCAGTCTTGTACCTTGACCTGCTCGTTGGAGGTGACAGCACAGAACACGATCTCTGTGAAACCCTGTGAGGGAAACATCCGAAAACAGATTCCTCCAATCACACGGCCATCTTTGATCAGCGACAGCGTCTTGTGCTTCCTGTTTGGAGAGGAAATAAATAGTTCCCTTTTTCTTATTCACTTCAATGATAATGTCATCGCAACAACTCATACTACGGCCAGGTTCAATGGTTGCCATAACATTGAGCGGTCAAACATACTTGTAATGTAACATATCTATTTCTGTATCAAATATTATAAACCAAATAATTACATTTTGTTTACAACTGTAGAGCAACTTTATATAAAGCAGTGGTCACTAACCGGTTGATCTCTAAGCCATTCCTAGTTGATCACTACACATTTCTTAATAAACAACAACATTCCTACTTTTTCTATATTCGTTTTGCGCTGTTGTCGGAATGTGCACTTGATTCATCAGCCCTAGCGCTCAGAAGGGAAAGTGTTCCCATTTTTAACCATTTCAAGTCTCTGAAGGTAGAACTCTGCCTGCCCGGCAGGCACAGAGAGCATATCAAGTGCACTTATAGGCCTACCGCTAGACAATCAGATACTTTAGATCACCGCGTAGACTGAGCCATAGACTGTAAAAAGAAGCCTCGACCGCACAGCAAAGTTGAAACGGAGATTTCAAAACTTTTAAAACCTGACTTGAGAGAGACTCAACGAACACAGCAAAGAGTAAGTTCATGTTTAAGTTGTTATTCACCACTGTCAACACTTTGTTCAATACTTTGATAAGACATCAAATTCTTCCTACTTCCACTCACCTTACAACCAGCACTGCCGCTGTATGAATGACTATAGCAAAGTGTTCCCATAAGCTTGTGTGGTTATTATTAGCTGCTTGTGTCTTTTTTAATATCGAGGAATATTTCCCTTTCTCTGGTCATAGGAGTATCAACATGAATTGGTGCATGAGGCAGAAATAATGCAGTGTGACTTTCGCCATCAGCTTGAAGACTGAGGGAGTGAGAGGGATTCAGGTGAGAGGCAGCCTCACCTCTGCTCCCTCTCTCCCCTCAGACTGACCTGAGTGTCAACTGAGTGTCAACTTCCGGCGCCGACAGAGATGGCCGCCTCGCTTCGCGTTCCTAGGAAACTATGCATTTTTTTTTTTTTTTACGTGTTATTTCTTACATTGGTACCCCAGGTCATCTTAGGTTTCATTACATACAGTCGAGAAGAACTACTGAATATAAGATCAGCGTTAACTCACCATCAGTACGACCAAGAATATGTTTTTTTTCACGACGCGGATCCTGTGTTCTGCCTCTCAAACAGAACAACGGAATGGATCCCATGCAGCGACCCAAAAAGACGACTCAGAAAAAGAGGGAAACGAGACGGTCTTCTGGTCAGACTCCGGAGACGGGCACATCGTGCACCACTCCCTAGCATTCTTCTCGCCAATGTCCAGTCTCTTGACAACAAGGTTGATGAAATCCGAGCAAGGGTAGCATTCCAGAGGGACATCAGAGACTGTAACGTTCTTTGCTTCACGGAAACATGGCTCACTGGAGAGACGCTATCGGAGGCGGTGCAGCCAGCGAACTTTATTTGACTCTTTGCAAACTGGAATCCATTTATCCGGAGGCTGCATTCATTGTAGCTGGGGATTTTAACAAGGCTAATCTGAAAACAAGACTCCCTAAATTTTATCAGCATATCGATTGCGCAACCAGGGGTGGAAAAACCTTGGATCATTGTTACTCTAACTTCCGCAACGCATATAAGGCCCTGCCCCGCCCTCCTTTCGGAAAAGCTGACCACGACTCCATTTTGTTGATCCCTGCCTACAGACAGAAACTAAAACAAGAGGCTCCCACGCTGAGGTCTGTCCAACGCTGGTCCGACCAAGCTGACTCCACACTCCAAGACTGCTTCCATCACGTGGACTGGGATATGTTTCGTATTGCGTCAGATAACAATATTGACGAATACGCTGATTCGGTGTGCGAGTTCATTAGAATGTGCGTTGAAGATGTCGTTCCCATAGCAACGATTAAAACATTCCCTAACCAGAAACCGTGGATTGATGGCAGCATTCGCGTGAAACTGAAAGCGCGAACTACTGCTTTTAATCAGGGCAAGGTGACTGGTAACATGACCGAATACAAACAGTGCAGCTATTCCCTCCGCAAGGCTATCAAACAAGCTAAGCGTCAGTACAGAGACAAAGTAGAATCTCAATTCAACGGCTCAGACACAAGAGGCATGTGGCAGGGTCTACAGTCAATCACGGACTACAAGAAGAAATCCAGCCCAGTCACGGACCAGGATGTCTTGCTCCCAGGCAGACTAAATAACTTTTTTGCCCGCTTTGAGGACAATACAGTGCCACTGACACGGCCTGCAACGAAAACATGCGGACTCTCCTTCACTGCAGCCGAGGTGAGTAAGACATTTAAACGTGTTAACCCTCGCAAGGCTGCAGGCCCAGACGGCATCCCCAGCCGCGCCCTCAGAGCATGCGCAGACCAGCTGGCCGGTGTGTTTACGGACATATTCAATCAATCCCTATACCAGTCTGCTGTTCCCACATGCTTCAAGAGGGCCACCATTGTTCCTGTTCCCAAGAAAGCTAAGGTAACTGAGCTAAATGACTTCCGTGATCATGAAGTGCTTTGAGAGACTAGTCAAGGACCATATCACCTCCACCCTACCTGACACCCTAGACCCACTCCAATTTGCTTACCGCCCAAATAGGTCCACAGACGATGCAATCTCAACCACACTGCACACTGCCCTAACCCATCTGGACAAGAGGAATACCTATGTGAGAATGCTGTTCATCGACTACAGCTCGGCATTCAACACCATAGTACCCTCCAAGCTCGTCATCAAGCAAAAGACCCTGGGTCTCGACCCCGCCCTGTGCAACTGGGTACTGGACTTCCTGACGGGCCGCCCCCAGGTGGTGAGGGTAGGCAACAACATCTCCACCCCGCTGATCCTCAACACTGGGGCCCCACAAGGGTGCGTTCTGAGCCCTCTCCTGTACTCCCTGTTCACCCATGACTGCGTGGCCACGCACGCCTCCAACTCAATCATCAAGTTTGCGTACGACACAACAGTGGTAGGCGTCAAGCCAACAACGACGAGACGGCCTACAGGGAGGAGGTGAGGGCTCTCGGAGTGTGGTGTCAGGAAAATAACCTCACACTCAACGTCAACAAAACTAAGGAGATGATTGTGGACTTCAGGAAACAGCAGAGGGAACACCCCCCTATCCACATCGATGGAACAGTAGTGGAGAGGGTAGCAAGTTTTAAGTTCCTCGGCATACACATCACAGACAAACTGAATTGGTCCACTCACACAGACAGTATCGTGAAGAAGGCGCAGCAGCGCCTCTTCAACCTCAGGAGGCTGAAGAAATTCGGCTTGTCACCAAAAGCACTCACAAACTTCTACAGATGCACAATCGAGAGCATCCTGGCGGGCTGTATCACCGCCTGGTACGGCAACTGCTCCGCCCACAACCGTAAGGCTCTCCAGAGGGTAGTGATGTCTGCACAACGCATCACCGGGGGCAAACTACCTGCCCTCCAGGACACCTACACCACCCGATGTTACAGGAAGGCCATAAAGATCATCAAGGACATCAACCGCCTGAGCCACTGCCTGTTCACCCCGCTATCATCCAGAAGGCGAGGTCAGTACAGGTGCATCAAAGCTGGGACCGAGAGACTGAAAAACAGCTTCTATCTCAAGGCCATCAGACTGTTAAACAGCCACCACTAACATTGAGTGGCTGCTGCCAACACACTGACACTGACTCAACTCCAGCCACTTTAATAATGGGAATTGATGGGAAATGATGTAAATATATCACTAGGCATTTTAAACAATGCTACCTTATATAATGTTACTTACCCTACATTATTCATCTCATATGCATACGTATACTGTACTCTATATCATCGACTGCATCCTTATGTAATACATGTATCACTAGCCACTTTAACTATGCCACTTTGTTTACATACTCATCTCATATGTATATACTGTACTCGATACCATCTACTGTATCTTGCCTATGCTGCTCTGTACCATCACTCATTCATATATCCTTATGTACATATTCTTTATCCCCTTACACTGTGTATAAGACAGTAGTTTTGGAATTGTTAGTTAGATTACTTGTTGGTTATTACTGCATTGTCGGAACTAGAAGCACAAGCATTTCGCTACACTCGCATTAACATCTGCTAACCATGTGTATGTGACAAATAAAATTTGATTTGATTTGATTTGAGATGCAGGCAATCAGGCCAGTAAAGAAAATGAAGCAAATGATTATGCTCACTCAGCTGTGCCTCAAGTAATACAACACATTATCTATTACCAGTGTGATCATACACCTACATGTTTTAAATATAATTTCAAAATGGTCTGAGAACAACCACATTGGCAGGGAAATTCAAGCATAGTCAATATGCAGTGATAATGTATTGGGCCTGTATCCTTCTGCACAAACTTCATTGCTACATAACTGTTTTTGATTGGTTTTAATGTTGCATTGGCATCAGTCATGTTAAAACAATTCTGAGCAGTAGAGCTCAGCTTGCATTTTGAGTCAGTAAGTGATCTCCTCTCAGAAAAGGTTGATGTAAATATTTTCTTTCTGTGCTACAAAGTTGGGACAATTTCTCTCTTTGGGGGCAAGCAGGGTCCATCTCTACCGTAACACTCACGGGTCGAAGACGAGGCGTGTGATGTACTCTTTGGGCATGCGAGGCAGCTGGTGGGAGAAGACGTTCTGGAGGCCCACCAACCACATCAGGATCCTTTTGTTGGGCTTCTGGTTGAGGGAGTTCCCGATGACGTGGAACTCTATCACCCCCCTCCTCTCCTCCAGGCGTGCCGCCTCATCACGGGCTGAGTGGGCCGACAGCAGGCTGGTCTGGGGGGTAGGGGATGACGTCAGCCTTACTCATCATCATCAAGTCCTATTAGAGTACTCATTTTGATTTAGCAGTGTTCCATCAGCAGCAGCAGTAGCTTCAACATCATCATCAACCTCTATAATACTGTCTCTAAAACAATGACTTACAGGGGTGGGCAATCATAATCAGATATCCATGCACTAACTGATTTTTAACTGAGATGGAATAGAGTGTAACAGGCTGACAACACCGCACGCGACACGAGCGTTGCAAAATAAATGTTGAATTCTATGTTATTCATTTATTGCACCCATACTGCTCGCCAGCGTCTGCATTGCCAAGGGCTAAAATAGAAGTCCTTTCTATTTCTGACGCAGATCGCGCTGCAAGTCATGCCTCTCCCATCTCCTCATTGGTTATACCCACATGGGTGACTGAAAGACGAACATGGTCAGTGGTGGTAATGAACCTAATTTATGAAAGTTGCCAATCGCAATATAAAGTCAAGAGAAGAAAAAGCCTGGAAGGAAGAGAGATGATTAGAAACTATTCAGTTGACCGTTTTATGTGTGGATTAATTGACGGAGTAGAGGACCTTGTGCATTTCAGGTAAAATAACAACTCAATGTTTATATTCCAGGACAAATTAGCTAGCAACAACAAGCTAGCTAAATAGGACAAATTAGCTAGCAAGTGCAAGCTCACTAGCTAAATTGCCATGCATGTTTAATGCTTTTTGACCTGTCCCCAAATTAATATAATTGGTTCAGAGTTTGTTTCGATATTTTAACCTGCGTGTCATGATCGCATTTGGTGTAGGGGGACAAAATAAATGTATGCACGATGGCGCACACGCGCAGCCGGTTTGGGTTCCGTGTTAAGCTCTGGAATTATTGATGACTATATGTTGGACTGACTGAGCGTTTGATGTTACCTCTGGTCCCAGCATGGAGGTCGGGTCAGTAATGGTTGCCATGACTTCGTTGATGAGTTCCATGGGGATGTCGCCTACGATCCTGAGCTTCTTAGTCTCGTCATGGGGGATGGGCTCCGATGGCTTCCGCTTCTGACCACCTACACAGGTAGATCATATGTCAAGTTGCCCCTAGAAACTGATCTGGCCTATTTGAATTTTTTTTACCCTTATTTTACCAGGTAAGTTGACTGAGAACACATTCTCATTTACAGCAACAACCTGGGGAATTGTCTCAGGGGAGAGGAGGAGGAATGGATGAGCCTAATGGTTAAGATTATAATTTCTGGTGGGTAAATTGATCCTAGATCTGTGTCTAGAGCCTGTTGTGTTTACCTGGGCTGGGTTCCAGAGCAGAGGCTGTCTTCCTGGCAGGACTGACACTGCCACAGCTCGATGGGTCCACTGATACTGGGCTGGTGCTGTAGTACAGAGGCCTGGCCACCGGGGGCGCACTGATCACTGTCATTATACACAGGTGAGACCATCAGATGAATCAGATTAATTTAACAGTGGAGAGAAGCACTCATATCAAATCTTTCAAAGAGAGAGCATCACAAGTTATGGGCTAAACAAGGAAGTGAGTTACAAAAATAATATGATCGCTGTGCAGGGTTGCCAGGTCTAGCTAGAATTTCCAGCCCAATGACCACTCAAAACCCACCCAAAAGGCCTGAAAACTAGCCCATTTAAAAAATAAAATACAGCAATACAATAAACCCCTTTTCCATAATGTTATCAAGGCAATTAAGAAGGAATATCGTAGTAATTTGTAACAACGTTAGAAGCAAAATGAGATTTTCCTCAAAATAATAATTATTGCGAACTATGACATGATGTACTGAAGGAATTTGAATATTTTGGAAGAGAAAATGTAATTTGCTCTTATTAAATTCGCCTTATCCTTTTTCTTCAATTATGTTGATTTAACTTGTTTGACTGCTATGATTAAGCAATAAGATACAAGGGGGGGGGGGGGGGGGGTATATGGCCAATATACAGTACCACGGCTAAGGCCTTTAAAATTTAAAAAAAAAAGTTTGACCTTTATTTAACCAGACAAGTCAGTTAAGAACAAATTCTTATTTTCAATGACAGCCTAGGAACAGTGGGTTAACTGCCTGTTCAGGGGCAGAACAACAGATTTGTACCTTGTCAGCTCAGGGGTTTGAACTTGCAACCTTCCGGTTACTAGTCCAACGCTCTAACCACTAGGCTACCCTGCCTGTTCTTAAGCATGTAACACGTAACACGGAGTGCCTGGATACGGTCATTAGCCGTGGTATATTAACCATATACAACAAACCCCGGGGTGCCTTTTTGCCATCATAAACTGGTTGCCAATGTAATTAGTACAGTAAAAAAATGGTATATGGTCTGATATACCACGGCTTTCAGCCAATCAGCATTCAGGGCTTGAACCAGGTTTATATATCCCCTTTGCACATGTGCATAACTATGCAAGAGAGTTTGAGTGATAAAAGTTGGACATCTCGAAATCTCTGAGCAAGAAACTTTGACGAACATAAAAAACTAATGTCATGCTATTTTCTGGCAATTGTGCTGTTATTATGTGCTAGATGTTAAAACTACAAACAGTTAAATGGCCCATTTTCAAGATTGACTTATAGGCATAGGCATAGGCTAGTGACTAAAATCTGGGTTTAGAATTGTACTTACATTTTGCCATGGTTTGCTTAGATAGATGCAGGTAGCCTATAGCCCCTGATAGGCCAACATCTCATTTCAGGATAATCTACTGTAGCCTAGACAAAATGTAGGCAAGATGTAAACTGAACAATTTAGCAGCATGCTTAGTTCAAATTAACAGACTCAGAATTTCATTCACTGAATTGATCACCCCTTTGGCCCTCCCCACCAGAAACAGCCTGCCTTACTGTCAGCAGCAGGTCAGTGAAAGATAACTTTTTTAAGAGAAATGCCATGGCGGCCGCGGTGCTACTTAGAAATAGCCCTAAAACACGCAAACAATACATTTTCACCCACAACATAGTTTTTAAAGTAGCCTGATTTGTCGGTAAAACCACAAATATGGCAACACTGTTGCTGTGATAGAAATGTATGGATTTTCGCCATTTTAAAAGTCCAATCCAATACAGCTGTAGCAGGCTTGCACCCTCTCCCGCCTAAATTTCAACCACACCCCTTTCAAGTCCCACTTTGAGGCAAAATGTTCCCACGCCAGGAGCCTGGGGACGCTGTTAATGGGTATTATGCCAAGTTACATGGTCTGTAACCTGATTTGATGTGAGAAATCAGAGTATGAGGGCCGCGTTGTATGTACATGTGCCCAGGACACAGCAAACTTCCCGGGGTCCAGGGCCAACTCCTTCTTGACATCTTGGTCCAAGGAGATTAGTATTTGTTCAGTTGGTGACCCCCCAAAAAACTGACACATTTTGGGAAAACTAAAAACAGGCATGCCAAACTACCAAACAAACCAGCAGCCTCACAGCTCTGCCAGCTGGGACAGACTAATAAGAATAATAATAACCCTAAACGCCTGCACCTGATGTGCTTATGAAGGCTTCCTAGCAGAGCCCTGGCCTTGACTCGGTTGGTGCTGCCACCTGGTGATGGGGTGTGGAAGTGTATCCTGGTAGTGCAGGGTTCTTGAACCTTTTGTTGCATAGGGACCCCCTCCCATGCAAACCGGCGACCCAGGGACACTCATCATATGTTAGCAAAAACAATTTATTCACATGTCTTGTCTTATCATCAGGTGAATGATAATGGCAAGGATAAGTAATAAACATTTTAAAATGAATAGATTTGGTATAGTTTTCTATTTGTTTGACCTCCCCACATTATAATTGGAAGAGGAAGTGTAAAATCTAGCATAACCTTTTAGCTAGACATCCAAACACATTTTTGCTAAAGAGAAGCAGTTTAGATGGCTGAACAAAGGTTAGCCATGTATTGGCAAACATGTATTTCCAAGTCAAGAAAACTTACCAGCAGACAGCGGCACTTGTCGCAATGGAAGCCTAATGACCGGTAGTCTACTGACCGGTAGTCTACTGACCGGTAGCCTAATGACCGGTAGCCTAATGACCGGTAGCCTAATGACCGGTAGTCTACTGACCGGTAGTCTACTAACCGGTAGTCTACTGACCGGTAGCCTAATGACCGGTAGTCTACTGAGGTAGTCTACTGACCGGTAGCCTACTGACCGGTAGCCTAATGACCGGTAGTCTACTGACCGGTAGCCTACTGATCGGTAGCCTAATGACCGGTAGTCTACTGACCGGTAGCCTAATGACCGGTAGTCTACTGACCGGTAGCCTACTGATCGGTAGCCTACTGACCGGTAGCCTAATGACCGGTAGTCTACTGACCAGTAGTCTACTGACCGGTAGCCTAATGACCGGTAGTCTACTGACCGGTAGCCTATTGACCGGTAGCCTAATGACCGGTAGTCTACTGACCGGTAGCCTATTGACCGGTAGCCTAATGACCGGTAGTCTACTGACTGGTAGCCTACTGACCGGTAGCCTACTGACCGGTAGTCTACTGACCGGTAGCCTACTGACCGGTAGTCTACTGACCGGTAGCCTACTGACCGGTAGTCTACTGACCGGTAGCCTATTGACCGGTAGTCTACTGACCGGTAGCCTATTGACCGGTAGCCTACTGACCGGTAGCCTATTGACCGGTAGTCTACTGACCGGTAGTCTACTGACCGGTAGCCTAATGACCGGTAGTCTACTGACCGGTAGTCTACTGACCGGTAGCCTATTGACCGGTAGTCTACTGACCGGTTGCCTATTGACCGGTAGTCTATTGACCTGTAGCCTATTGACCTGTAGCCTACTGACAGGTAGCCTATTGACCTGTAGCCTACTGACCGGTAGCCTATTGATCTGTAGCCTACTGACCGGTAGCCTACTGACCGGTAGTCTATTGACCTGTAGCCTACTGACCGGTAGCCTACTGACCGGTAGCCTACTGACCGGTAGCCTATTGACCTGTAGCCTACT
Organism: Oncorhynchus kisutch; assembly: GCF_002021735.2. NCBI lineage: Eukaryota > Metazoa > Chordata > Actinopteri > Salmoniformes > Salmonidae > Oncorhynchus > Oncorhynchus kisutch. Next base: position 16,195,217 of record NC_034190.2, read on the forward strand.
GACCGGTAGTCTACTGACCGGTAGCCTATTGACCTGTAGCCTACTGACCGGTAGCCTATTGACCTGTAGCCTACTGACCGGTAGCCTACTGACCGGTAGCCTACTGACCGGTAGCCTATTGACCTGTAGCCTACTGACCGGTAGCCTACTGACCGGTAGCCTATTGACCTGTAGCCTACTGACCGGTAGCCTACTGACCGGTAGCCTATTGACCTGTAGCCTACTGACCGGTAGCCTACTGACCGGTAGCCTATTGACCTGTAGCCTACTGACCGGTAGCCTACTGGCTACTTTGAAGAATATAAAATATATTTTGATTTGTTTAACACTTTTTTGGTTACTTTATGATTCCATATGTGTTATGTCATAGTTTTAATTCCTTCACTAGTATTCTACAATGTAGAAAATAGTCCAAATAAAGAAAAACCCTTGAATGACTGTGTCCAAACTTTAAACTGGTACTGTATATTTTCATGGACCCCCTGCAGAGCCCCCCGGTTGTAAATACCCCTGTTCTAGTGTGTTGCCTAATTGTGTGTTAACACTAAACTACCCCCCATATCATATCACTGCTACAGTTCAAGGGTCAGGTGTGTTTACCTGTATGGATTTGGATCTGTCCTCCTGTGGATCCAACCAGGAAGTCTTCGCTCCAGATGGGAGAGCTGTGACTGTACACTTCCTCCTCCAACATGGACAGGAATCTACAGCACACAGATGTCTTCATCACACCTACTGTTGACAGAGACTAGGAATCCTCCTCTACCTCATGTGTGTGTGTGTGCACGATGCGCATGTATGCCCTCAGTGTGTCTCTTACTTGGGGAAGTGTGTAAGGATGAGAGTGCGTTTCTCCGGGGGTAACGTATCCTTCTCCTGCCTGGCCTGCTCTAGCAGCTGTTTCCTCATCACAGTGAAGACTGAGCCCAGCAGGGTCCGACCGAAGATCTGGGTCATTTCGTACCGCGGTAGACTGTCACAGAACTGGGGGACATTGCAGTAGCACAGCCATCTGGGGGGAAAAATATGGGCTTGATTATGGGTTATAATGTTGATACAACTTGAATGAAATGTGTGCATCATCTATTGGTATGAAGAGGTTTTCACCGACTCTAGGAGGACAATGTATCTGTTGGTACCAAGGTTCAAGTTACAGGTGTACTAGGCACTAAACACACCAGAGCTACAGTAATCGATGTTTAAGTGTTTGCGAAATGAAGGTGGGCACATCATCAAAGTGTGCCTGCCAGCAGTTGCAATTGAATCATCAAAAGGCGCCTGCTACCTGGTGTAGTTGACTTTGTACCCGGCAGCATCATCAGCAGGCGCCCGCTGTCGTCTCTGTGAGGGCGTCTCCAGCTGCCAGTAGTTGATCTGGTTGAGGAACATCTTGGCCAGCTCCACAATGGTCTGACGCTCCTTGGAGGGAAGATGGCTGAACTTGTACTGGACAAAGTTATTCACCCCCTGTTGAAGACACAGAGATCATGTAAACAACATATAATGTCTACATCTTGTGGAAGTCTGATCTAAATGTGTCACTTTTCCTCAGAGTGTGTGTGCACTTGCCTGTTCGATGCTGGGTTTCTCAAAGGGAGGACTTTCCTGCGCCTCCACCACAGGTTTGCCCATCTGAAGGATGCATTTCCTCAACAGCTGAAGGAGAAAGAAGAAATTGTGAAACCGATGCACTGAAAGTAATGTGTTGTAGACATGTTGAGCTGTGGCTAACCTTGAAGAGGGAGAAGTAGACTTGTTTGGTGTCAGCATCCTCTTCTTTGTGTACACATGTGTACAGGTACTCCACATCTAGGACTATACCCAGAAGCCTGTTCATCTCCTCCTCTGAGACGTTCTCTAGGTGGGTTACATGGTCACCTGAGAGGGAGAGAAAGAGTCAGAGAGGGGGAGAGAGAGGACAGACTTTATTTTGTTTCTCTGACTAATGTACCTCTGAAAACCTGCTTTATTACCTGGCTTTTCTAGAACATTACATCTGCCTGTACCATCTACCCCTAGTCTTACCCAGTGTGTGGGAACAACTGCGGCAGGGCTCCAGCAGGTTGACAGTGTTGGGCTGCTGGTCTGTACGGGGCGGCGTGGGGGGGGGATTCTGGCTCTTCCAGCCGTTACACTTACAGGCCCCCTCAGCCTACAGCAAAGGGTCACAAGGATTATAAAGCCACATAAGCACACAGACATGCTATTACATGTTTATAAACCTGTTTAATTCTCTATGTCATAAATTGACAAGTGATGGACAGCTTGGTAAACAAGTGGCATACTAGCGCTAACTTTGCTGCTGATATCTACTTGATTGAGGAAAATGTACTTACTATGACTGAGATATGTGGTTGTCTCACCTAGCTATAAAGGGAAAATCTACTCAAAACTAAAATGTAGTCGTTTTTGAGTGGATTTTCCCTTTAAGATGAATGCACTACCTGTAAGTCGGTCTGGATAAGAGCCTCTGCTAAAGATAAATTATTAAAACGTATATGTAAAACGCATAGCTAAATCCGCGCCTGGTGGGACAGCCCTCTTACTACAAGTGCTACATATCTGTTATTATTTTCAGCTGGAGCTGCGCACAGGAACATGCGCCGATGAACAACAACAAACTCCGCCCCCCAACAGCTGTCACCCTGTCAAAACAAAGACGTCTCTCCTTGCAGATGTTATATAAACGCAATAAATACTTAATAGTTTAGAACGCCGCGCCACGCTGACAGACAGAAAAAGCACTGTCACTTTTCCAGAGGGGTGAATTACACTCCGCACACTCCCCTAGCTTGGAGTCATTCAGGCTATGCACCACCACGCAAAACCTGAATTTGTCAAAGCGCAAGAGAATGTTTAAATCTACTCTCCCGCCTAGAAAGAAACATTGTAATAGTAAATATGGGAGCGCCAGCTTGAACGTGTCGCCGTTTTTGATCATGATATTATTTTCCAAAAGGACCATTTTGCATAAATAGAGAATGGGGGATATGAAAAAATATATATATTGTGCGGCAATGGCTTCCTTTACTGCGCTTGCATTATAGCAGCACTGCAAACCAACAAGCATTTGAAGCACAATCCATTTGCAAAATATTGAAACATTTATAATAATTTCTAAATAATTTAATAATGGACGACATACTACCTTGCAAGAGGAATACACTCCGAGCTTCTCCAGTTTCTTAGGGCGCGGGGAGGAGCGGAGCTGCGCCTTCTTCGCCGCGATTCGTGCCGATCCTACCGTGGCGCCCGAACCCTCCGTTCCCCCGGCTCCCGGAGCCGCAGGAGCCGATCCCGCCGCACCGATGGCCGGGGAGCCCTGCTGAACACCTGCGCCCTCGGACATCCTCGATACCGAGACCGAACGCGATCCCCGACCCTGGAGCTAAAACGTTAAAATGTCCCGTTCTCTATTACACTACGCTTGAATCAGACATGGCGCTCATCCCTACTTTTTTTATTTGTCATTGTAGGTCCGTTTTTTCTCCACTAGGGGTGACAAAAATTGGTATTCCAGTAGGCTATGAATCAGGGGAGAGGTCACAAAAAATGTAACAATTTGTAGCAAGAATTTCAAGGTCAAATGTAACCGAGCAGTGACAAGTGGTGTCAGAAACCGTCATAGGCATAACAGTAGGCCCAGGCCTGCAGTAGTCTACCGAAATGGGAAGGGCAGACAAAAGCTGATCCTGATGTCTGCCTTACAAATACCACAATAATGTAACAGGCCTTGTAGTTACACGAGTAGCTGTCAGGGCTGCTTTCTGAGAGCCAGGGTGAGGACAAGTTTGATATTTATTTAACTAGGCAAGTCAGTTAAGAAAAAAAAAAATATTTACAATGATGGCCTACCCTGGCCAAACACTAACGACGCTGGGCCAATTGTGTGCCGCCCTATGGGACTTCCAATCACGGCCGGTTGCAATACAGCCTGGTAACGCCTAGCACTGAGATGCAGTGCCTTAGACCGCTGCGCCACCCGGGGGGGTGGGGTCAAATCATGACGTTGAAGCTCTATAAAGATGCCCGATTGTCTTTACATGGAATTCCTAGTTGGATGACAGTTCAGAAGATATTTCTCAGTCAGCTCATCCCCCCCCCCCCCCCCCCAGAGTTCCCAGTTGTCTTGAGCACACTGAAGTCTGAGACTTCCCAGTTCCCAGTTGTTTTAAATGCAGCAAATGGTCAGAGAAACATTACATGACTTCACTGGAGACCTCAGGCAGAGTGGTAGGGGTTCTTTACCCTACACAGAGTGGTAGGGGTTCTTTACCCTACACAGAGTGGTAGGGGTTCTTTACCCTACACAGAGTGGTAGGGGTTCTTTACCCTACACAGAGTAACTGGAACACCTGAAAACCGTAAAACAAAATATTTTACTCCACACACACAATACAACCTCATCCCATGTAAATTCTACATTTTATTTCTGTATTTATTTGGTCATTATTTAACAGTACTGTAAAATGCTTGCCTTTGTTATTTTTTTCCATCTGCAATTAACTGTCCACAGCAACAACACACAATGTACATCTCTAAGAGTTAATCCATTTATTCATCATCATGATCCACCAGCTAGTACCAACAGTAGAACGGAACAGTCTTTCTTTTTTATTCTACTACTACTACTGTTGTTGTTACATTGTTCCTACAACGTTGTTACATTCTTACTGAGACGTTATAAGACAGGCGGACGGTTAGTTTTGTCAATCCGATCTGTTCCCGCGACAGGGATTCTACACCCAGACAGTGTATGGTGTGTGAGTTCAGTTCCAATGGGACAACGAGTATTAGACAGGGATTCTTAGCTTTAGATGGCTAACAAAATTATTAATGAAATGCGAGAGAGAATATTAAGAAACAGAAAACCAAAAAAATCCAGTTTTTCTTGAAAAAAAAACATAAGACAGACCACTAAAGAAATGCAAGTACATTTTTTTGTTAACACTACACACATTTATAAAGACCACCATCAATTAGAATATATTTTTTTGTGCGTGAAAAAAAACATAACTCCAAACTCATACAAAGTGTATTTTTTGCTAACTGTACAGTATTTTGTTATTTAATGATTATCTGGACAACTCCCTAGCAAGCATTAGTCCTGTCAATTACCCTATTTACAGCATATTATTTATAAATATATTTATATCACACTGGCTGTAATCATGACAAGATATATTCATGAGTGTCATTAGTGCAAGGCATGAGGAAGACAGACCTGGAGAAAGGGGTGGGGGGGGGGGGGTTAACTGTGTGTGTAACAGGTCCAGAGTTTAAAAATAACACAAAAAAGTGTATGTTGTAGCTTGTGGTTAGGTATGTGTGTGTTATATTACGGTAATTAGATCTAGCAGGGTTGAGAAAGAAGTAAACCTGTGTATATACACGGTGTGTGTGTGTCATGTGTGTTTGTTGTCTTTGAGGATATTTGTATCACCAGACAGCCCAGTGTACACACACTGACAGACAGTGTCTAAAGCACTTCCTATAGAACAGGGGATGAAGTGACCGATCTCAGTGTCCGTGATAAAGAGAGTGACGTCCCAAATGGCACCAGAGTCCTGGTCAATAGTGCACTACATAGGGAATAGGGTGCCATTTGAACAGGGCCGGGCCCTAATGTCAGACAGGGCCCTAGTGTCAGCGGATTCCTAATGACACCTACAGAGGTCACCTCACCATGCTCCCCTTTCTCTCCAGGTGGAAAACAGCTGCCTTCCAACCAGCACCTTGTTTATATCTGGACAGGCATTAGGCCTCAACCATTACCTAATCTCATCCATTACATGTTGAGACATAAAGGACAGCTGACATCATAGCCCATATAGATCAGGATCATCCCCTCCCTCAGACAGAAACCATCAGGACAGGATGGGGAGGGGTCTGGAGGCTTGGAATTGGGTGGGTTACTAGTGAACAAGCCTCAGAGGCCCCGATGCCATACTGTGGTGGTAACTATAGAAGTCACAGAGCAATTACTGTGAACCATTGCACAATGCCACTAGAACAGCTACGCCCAATCCCAAACCCACCCCTAGCCCCTTCAATAATTGTGTAGATCTGAAAGGACTGACTAGGCCTATTAGGAGCATTACGGTGATAATGCTCCTAATACACCCTCTGATAGGCTAGGTGGAATATTCCCCACATTGTTTACAACCTCAAATCCTCTCAGACCTACACGAAGTACATAAGGGTTTAGGGCAGGGGTGTTAAACATATGGCCCGTGGCCAGGAGGGGGTCCAATCCAGCCCGCGGGTGGTTTGAGTGAAAATAAAAAATATATATTTTTGAAACTATATAGAAATGATAAAGGACCTACATGCATACAGTTTGACTGTCCAGCTGGATAATAATCACTAGACAATGAAAAAGCATCAAAATTCCAAATACGATGGCGGCAAGGAAATAAAACAAATTTTCAGTGCGGCCGTTTGGACCTTGTTGAAGACCAAATGCGGCCACTGGGGCAAAATGAGTTAGACACCCCTGGTTCAGGAGTTAGTTAAGGTTTGATTTGGGACTGAACGCTAGAAGCAGGCAAGGCCCTGGGATGGGGCCAAGAGAGAAGGGAACAACACTACACTAGTGGTACTAAAAGGTTTAGTTGAGAAAGCATATGAATATGTTACACAAGAGAAAGAGGCCAGACAAACAGAGGGACCAACAGAGAAAGAAACTAGCAGGGATCCAAGTCCCTGCTAAACAGTTTTTTCTTTAGCTTCCTTATGATTTAGCCCTAACAAACCTTTGGAGCCTCTCTTCCCCTCTCATCTCTCCCTCTGTTTTTTCTGTCAGCGTTTTTGGAGACACTCCTCTTTTCACTCTAAGATGTTTTGTGTGCCGCTGAATAAAGTTAAAATAGATTTTTTTTTCATCATCATGTTAGGCCTTGTAGTGATACATGCATCCATAATTCCGATGAATAACTGTGAAAAACAAAACAAAAATCGAACAAAAACAAAAAAAGGACATGAGAGATTGCGTATTAGAAACAGTCTATCTATCCCAGGAGAGGAGACCGAATCACAGGAGCCCCGCCCTTTAGTCCTGCTGCTAGCCAATAGTCTGGAGGAATGGGGTAGGGAAGGCAGCACTAATTTAAGGGGGAAAAAAAGAGGAAGGTGGGAGGAGTCTCAATTAGTAACAGCAGAACCAGTGGGGGAGGGGTGGGGCGTAGTTGAGAAATATAGACGAGGGTGTTGCTTTGCATTAGTTACTGCAGAGAGGAGAAGGGAAGGAGGGTTCAGATATCAACTTTTTTCGTTGCTGCAGATCAGAGAGTTTTTTTGTGGGGGGGGGTCACATTAGTTTACTGCAGCGAAAGTCGGGCATCGGTCGTATTAGTCACTGCAGTAGGTGGGCATCGCATTAGTTACTGCAGCAGGGGGCCTTGGTTGGCTGGGCGGCTTCAGTTAGGTCGACGCCCCTGTTCCGCCCACTGTTCGCTCCAGCGGCTGCAGGCTCGCTCTTGGGCAATCTTTTCGCTAGAGCACGGAGGAAAAACAAAACAAAAACTTCACAAAATGCCAGCTACTGATGAAGATCGCTAGATCAAAACATCCTGCTAGTTCACATTTTCTTGTTACTTGTCTAAGTATGTATTAGAGCATTTGCTTGTGCAGGGCCCTATTCAATTATAGATCAGTAAAGTGATGCGGATCAAGGAGTGAGAGGTACCTACCAATAGCCATGAATATCTCGTTCACATTCATAGATGTCTTGGCCGACGTCTCCATGAAGAGCAAGCTGTTGTCGTCTGCATAAGACCGGGCATCCTGGGAAAGCAACCATGTCAGAGACAGTCACTGTCTGTCAAACTCAGACACACACAGGTGTGTTCTAAAGTGGCACGAGACAGGTAAGGGTGTTTGGAGGGCTCACCTGGAAGTCGACGGCTCTCTTGCTGGCGAGGTCAGCCTTGTTGCCTGACAGAGCGATGACAATGTTGGGGCTGGCTTGTCTCTGCAGCTCCTTCACCCAGTTCTTGGCCCGGGCAAATGACTCCTGGAGACAAGAAACATGGTACTCACAACTTCCAAAGGTATTTGTATAATCCAGCGTGAAGGGATCACAAGTGTGACCACCTATGCAAACATGTGAGATCAATTATCATTTTGACGAAGGAAGGTGGCATTGGTTACGTAATCTATCGAGGTCCTGATCATGAGTGGGGAGTGTATTGATGACATCATGACACCACTTGCCTCATTTGTGATGTCGTAGACCACGATGGCGGCCTGCGCCCCTCTGTAGTACATGGGCGCCAGGCTGTGGTAGCGCTCCTGTCCCGCCGTATCCCAGATCTCAAACTTCACCGTCGTGTCGTCTAGACACACCGTCTGGGTCAGGAAGGCCGCTGGGGAGGAGAGCAGAAAGATATGTCAAATACATAGTTGACCTGAACTGTAAAAAACAGGCTTAAGTGCATCATTGAGTGCAGTCGTAAGTCACCTCCTATGGTGCTCTCCTGGAACTCGTGGAACTGGCCCTTGACAAAGCGGAGCACCAGGCTGGACTTGCCCACCGCCGACTCCCCCAGCAGCACTAACTTGAACTGGCAGATCTTGTTCCCAGCATTAGACCCGTTGGGTCTCGTAGCACCTCCCCTGTTGGCCATGGCCTGGTCAGATCCCCCGGTCAGTGTCTGTCCCACACGTCTGACTGCACTTTTAGGGCTTCAGCTGGAGGAGTCGATAGAGGAAAAACAATGAAACACGTGTCTCTGATGATATTTTTAACTAGGGCTATGTCAGATGTGTTAGAGATAAAGATGTTTTCATAAAGTCGTTTTGATGCGTAGTTTAACCCTGGCCTAGATCTACATCCTCTATGATTGAGTCAGGGGTGGACATGCTTCTCGAAAGAGAAAAGGAAGAAACCTTGATATCGGAGTCCAGACGTGCCTCACAATGAGATTAACTTAGTAATGAACTACATAATTGACTGGAAATTCTTCCCCTCCTTCCTCAAGGAAATAAACAATGGATAGATTCTCCTGTCTCCACTGAAGACAAGAGAGAAAAACATGTAGAAAAATAAACATGGTTGGGGCAGAAAGTAGCCTAGTGGTTAAGAGCATTGGGCCAGTAACGGTAAGGTCAGCAAGGTGGAAAGATCTGCTGTTCTCCCCTTGAGCAAAGCTGTTAACCCCCAACAACAACTGCTCCCTGTGAGCCGATGACGTGGACATTGATTAAAGCAGCACCTCTCTGATTCAGAGGGGTTGGGTTAAATGGGTAAAACACATTTCAGTTGATTACATTCAGTTGTGCAACTGACTAGGTATCCCCACCTTTCCTTGCCACACAGCCAGTCAAACCTAGCTAGCTGACCAGTCCGAGTGGTATATCAGAGAGATGGATCTGATCTGACAGAGCTTTTTTCCCTGTTCAAATGTAACTGACAGAGGTTGTGTGCCTTACATGTAAATCTTTCAAGTTGGCAGTAGTAAAAAGATAGAATGATATGGCTCTGAACTCCCCATATGTGTTTCCAGTCAAAACCATTCACGCCCTGCGGGTACACAAAGTAACATTCTCAGTCTAGGTGCTGAAATGTAGCCCCTCAAGTGACAAAACACACACATTATGAGGAAAACACTACTCAGCAAGGTGACATATTTACAATCGCATACAGGCTGAAGGGCAAGGCGTTGCAGTGATGTTTTAAGAATGCCTTCCAATGTAAATAAGTTTGCCAATGCCTAACTAACTAATAGCGACAAGCTAAAAGGTAAACATGCACAATAGGCTGACAGCAACGGGCTGTTGCCTTCAAAGTGGCAACTCAACTAGCACTGTTATGAATCAATGCTAGTATGGATAGTTCAAATTTCCAAACTAGCTCGTTACTAGTATAGCTAACGTGAGCTATTCTTCGCTTTATTTTCGTAGCTAGCGATAGCTAGAACATTGAGAGGACGACATTCCCAAATAGAAGCTAACGCTTACCCAACTTACGCTAGATTTCTTGCTAATTTAGCTAGATAGATTATTAGCTTGGTTGCTTATATAGCTACATCAGCATCCGAATTAATAACGTATGCTATAACGTTACATACTAGCTACCTGATTGTTGACCGTCTTGCTAAACAGCTAGCTAGCTAACGTTAACTGGCTGGCAAACTAGCAAAACATGTCAGTATGCGATGATGGAGCTGGCTGACTAGCTTTTTCAAGAAGATAGTTAGCTAGCAAGCAGAAGGGTATGACGAGCCCATATCCGCCACGATCAACAACCAATATATATTATTATGAACACTGTTTAAGTCGGAACTTTGAACTGTCAAACCCGTTGTTACCTAACGTTAGAGTCCTTCCCAATTCGGGGCCGAGGCCTATTTTTGCGTTTCTCATCAGACATGTAATGTTAGCATAGCACGTTAGCTAGCCAGCTGACAACTAACGTGCTGAAATCCACAACTTGTAACACCATTTCGCGTACTATACCTGAAACCTAGGCGTTGTTTATGAACACAGACTACCCCCAAAATAGTCTATACACTAATTAAAGGGCGCAGTGCAGATACGCATTGTTAAACCTACAATTAATTTCAACAACCCAGATCACGTCTCCACCTTTTTCTTTCTTCTTGCAACTTCCCATTTAGAACCAAAACACAAACATCCCTTCCGCCCCTTCTACACGTCACACAGCAAGTCTGCTCTTGCAGAGAATGTGACCAAAGATAGTTATAACTAACCCAAGATACTTTATCTGTGTCGTTTACAGTGGGAGCAAATGAAGCATAGTGGGCAGAACAAGCTCCACCTCGGGCAAAGCCAACCAAGAGCTAGCGAGATCCTATTGGCACGTTGTAGCGTACATGTGCATATTTCCGCTAGGGAACGCCTCCTCCGTGAAGTGCGCGTGTGCAGAAACTCTATTCGAACTTGCATTCCTTCTGAACAACATACACTCTAAAAATGAGGGGTTCAACAAGGGTTCTTCTAAGATCCTCAAAGTTCTTTGAAGAACCTTAGCACTGAAAATGGCCACCAAAAGGTTATTCCAAGATCCCCATAGGAGTTAGGGTTCATTGAGGAACCTCCTTAGTTGGTGGGGGTTCCTAAAGGAACCTAACTGCCCAACTGAAACATTGGGATTTTAATTTGAAAGGACAGCAGGTGCATGCACTTAACTGAAAAATGTAAAGATCTCCTCAATTTAAAGTAAGGTTTGTCCCTTATATGATCTAAATTTATATTGTTTTGTGATGATACCATCTATCTTTTCATATTTGCGAAAATAGACACAATTCAATGCATATCAATCAACAAAAAGGTAATAATATATAGGCTATAACAATATGTTGAAGGTTAGCTGTATTGGGTGCAGATGACTGAACTGCTCACTTTTGTATCTGTACAAAGTTTGCGGACGACACTACAGTGGTAGGTTTGATTACCAACAAGGACGATACGTCCTACAGGGAGGAGGTGAGGGCCCTCAGAGTGTGGTGTCAGGAAAATAACCTCACACTCAACGTCAACAAAACAAAGGAGACGATCGTAGACTTCAGGAAACAGCAGAGGGAGCACCCCCCATCCACATCGACGGGACAGTAGTGGAGAGGGTAGTAAGTTTTAAGTTCCTCTGCGTACACATCACGGACAAACTGAATTGGTCCACCCACACAGACAGCATGGTGAAGAAGGCGCAGCAGCGCCTCTTCAACCTCAGGAGGCTGAAGAAATGTGGCTTGTCACCAAAGCACTCACAAACTTACAGATGCAATCGAGAGCTTCCTGTCGGGCTGTATCACCGCCTGGTACGGCAACTGCTCCGCCCACAACCGTAAGGCTCTCCAGAGGGTAGTGAGGTCTGCACATCGCATCACCGGGGGCAAACTGCCTGCCCTCCAGGACACCTACAGCACCCGATGTCACAGGAAGACCATAAAGATCATCAAGGACAACAACCACCCAAGCCACTGCCTGTTCACCCCGCTATCATCCAGAAGGCGAGGTCAGTACAGGTGCAGGTCAATACAGGTGCATCAAAGCAGGGACTGGGAGACTGAAAAACAGCTTCTATCTCAAGGCCATCAGACTGTTAAACTGTATATACTGTACCCTATACCATCTACTGCATCTTGCCATCTTTATGTAATACATGTATACTAGCCACTTTAAATGTTTACATACCCTACATTACTCATCTAATACAGTGGAGAGAACAAGTATTTTATACACTGCAGATTTTGCAGGTTTTCCTACTTACAAAGCATGCAGAGGTCTGTAAATGTTATCTAAAACAGAATCTAAAACAAAAATCCAGAAAATCACATTACTTAAAAATCATACAATTCATTTGCATTTTATTGCATGACATAAGTATTTGATCACCTACCAACCAGTAAGAATCCGGCTCTCACAGTTTTTCTTTAAGAAGCCCTCCTGCTCTCCACTCATTACCTGTATTAACTGCATCTGTTTGAACTCGTTACCTGTATGAAAGACACCTGTCCACACACTCAATCAAACAGACTCCAACCTCTCCACAATGGCCAAGACCAGACAGCTGTGTAAGGACATCAGGGATAAAATTTGTAGACCTGCACAAGGCTGGGATGGGCTACAGGACAATAGGCAAGCAGCTTGGTAAGAAGGCAACAACTGCTGGCGCAATTATTAGAAAATGGAAGAAGTTCAAGATGATGGTCAATCACCCTCGGTCTGGGGCTCCATGCAAGATCTCACCTCGTGGGGCATCAATGATCATGAGGAAGGTGAGGGATCAGCCCAGAACTACACGGCAGGACCTGGTCAATGACCTGAAGAGAGCTGGGACCACAGTCTCAAAGAAAACCATTAGTAACACACTACGCCATCATGGATTAAAATTCTGCAGCGCACGCAAGGTCCCCCTGCTCAAGCCAGCGCATGTCCAGGCCCATCTGAAGTTTGCCAATGACCATCTGGATGATCCAGAGGAGGAATGGGAGAAGGTCATGTGGTCTGATGAGACAAAAATTGAGATTTTTGGTCTAAACTCCACTCACCGTGTTTGGAGGAAGAAGAAGGATGAGTACAACCCCAAGAACACCATCCCAACCGTGAAGCATGGAGGTGGAAACATCATTCTTTGGGGATGCTTTTCTGCAAAGGGGACAGGACGACTGCACCGTATTGAGGGGAGGAGGGATGGGGCCATGTATCGCGAGATCTTGGCCAACAACCTCCTTCCCTCAGTAAGAGCATTAAAGATGGGTCGTGGCTGGGTCTTCCAGCATGACAATGACCCAAAACACACAGCCAGGGCAACTAAGGAGTGGCTCCGTAAGAAGCATCTCAAGGTTCTGGAGTGGCCTAGCCAGTCTCCAGACCTGAACCCAATACAAAATCTTTGGTGGGAGCTGAAAGTCCGTATTGCCCAGCGACAGCCCCGAAACCTGAAGGATCTGGAGAATCCTATGGAGTGGGCCAAAATCCCTGCTGCAGTGTGTGCAAACCTGGTCAAGAACTACAGGAAACGTATGATCTCTGTAATTGCAAACAAAGGTTTCGGTACCAAATATTAGGTTCTGCTTTTCTGACGTATCAAATACTTATGTCATGCAATAAAATGCAAATTAATTACTTAAAAATCATACAATGTTATTTTCTGGATTTTTGTTTTCGATTCCGTCTCTCACAGTTGAAGTGTACCTATGATAAACATTACAGACCTCTACATGCTTTGTATGTAGGAAAACCTGCAAAATCTGCAAAATGTTCTCCCCACTGTACTGTACTCTATACCATCTACTGCATCTTGCCTATGCCGTTCTGTACCATCACTCATTCATATATCTTTATGTACATATTCTTTATCCCTTTACACCTGTGTGTATAAGGTAGTAGGTGTGGAATTGTTAGGTTAGATTACTTGTTGGTTACTCCTGCATTGTCGGAACTAGAAGCACAAACATTTCGCTACACTCGCATTAACATCTGCTAACCATGTGTATGTGACAAACACATTTGATTTGACATTTCAATTGGTATGTAATGCAGATCACATTTACCATCCTCCTTCCTAACCTCGTTAATGAATATCCCATAGGCCTCTACATTATGGACAAGGTATGTGTATGAAAACCATTATCACAACAGTGAAAACTGTTCTGTGCATATTTTGTTAATCATCTGAATAATGATGATTTTTTGGGGATTCACAGACTTCACCCACCCTACACCTCTGATGAATGTAACAGGAAACCTGTTCGTTCACTATGCACTGCAAAATCATTGTGGCTATGGATACAGAGAACATCAACACATGACATTAAAAATGTACCCAAACAGTTTCTTTGAGGTTCCATTAAAAGGGGTTCTTTGAAGAACCCCCCACAGTTTCAATTTGAAGAACCCATAAAGGATACTCCAAGAACCTTTTCTTTTTAGAGTGTACTTTTAAAAACTTTGGCAAAGCGTCAACTCCATAAAACTTTATGCACTGTGTTCTTAACAGATTTAGGGAACATAAATTAAGATCAGATGTTTAATTTATGAGAAAATTAGCATAACGCCGACCCAGTTTCAATTAGTTCCATGCTCTCCCACTATCCACAACTGGACATCCTAAATGAGCAGCACGTCGGCCCAGTTTCACCTAGTTCCATTCTCTCCTGCTATCCGTCTGGAACCGGCTATGGTCCCTCGTGTCTGGGACTGGCCATGCAGTCCCTCGTTAGTCTGGGACTGGCTATGGTCCTTTGTGTGTTTGGGACTGGCCATGCAGTCCCTCGTTAGTCTGGGACTGGCTATGGTCCCTTGTGTGTTTGGGACTGGCCATGCAGTCCCTCGTTAGTCTGGGACTGGCTATGGTCTCTTGTGTGTTTGGGACTGGCCATGCAGTCCCTCATTGGTCTGGGACTGGCTACGGTCTCTTGTGTGTCTGGGACCGGCTATAATCCCTCGTGTGTCTGGGACCGGCTATGATCCCTCGTGTGTCTGGGACTGGCTATAGTTTCTCTCTCTCTCTCTCTCTCTCTCTCTCTTTCATCTGGGACTGGCTATGGTCTCATGTCTGGGACTGGCTATAGTTTCTCTCTCTCTCTCTCTCTCGTCTGGGACCGGCTATGATCCTTTGTGTGTCTGGGACTGGCTATGGTCCTTTGTGTGTCTGGGACCGGCTATGATCATTTGTGTGTCTGGGACCGGCTATGGTCCTTTGTGTGTCTGGGACCGGCTATGGTCCTTTGTGTGTCTGGGACTGGCTATGATCCTTTGTGTGTCTGGGACCGGCTATGATCATTTGTGTGTCTGGGTCTGGCTATGATAATTTGTGTGTCTGGGACTGGCTATGATCATTTGTGTGTCTGGGTCTGGCTATGATCATTTGTGTGTCTGGGACTGGCTATGATCCTTTGTGTGTCTGGGACTGGCTATGGTCCTTTGTGTGTCTGGGACTGGCTATTCTCTCTCTCTCTCTCGTCTGGGACTGGCTATGGTCTCTTATATGTCTGGGACCAGCCATGCTCTCTCTCGTGTCTGGGACTGGCCATGCGGTGCCTTTTGTGTCTGGGACTGGCTATAGTCTCTCGGCAGGGTAGCCTAGTGGTTAGAGCATTGGACTAGTAACCGAAAGGTTGCAAGTTCAAATCCCTGAGCTGACAAGGTACAAATCTGTCGTTCTGCCTCTGAACAGGCAGTTAACCCACTGTTCCTAGGCCGTCATTGAAAATAAGAATTTGTTTTAACTGACTTGCCTAGTTAAATAAAGGTAAAGATGTTTTTTGTTTTTTTAAATGTGAATGGGACTGGCCATGCAATCACTCATCTGTCTGGGACTGGCTATGGTCCTTTGTGTGTCTGGGACTGGCTATGGTCTCTCGGTTGTCTGGGACTGGCTATGGTCTCTCGGTTGTCTGGGACTGGCTATGGTCTCTCGGTTGTCTGGGATCAGCAAGCTTTGCCTCCTATATTAAACCTAACTGTAGAACTGACTAAATTAGTAAGTAAAACATTTCAGGAACCAGTTAGAAAGAATGATCTCGGTCAAGGAGTAAGATGTTATTTGAAACAGAAGAGGGAGCTCAAGGCTTTTAAATGATACCATCCATTGGTGGAGGTCTAGATTTGTGTGCCGTGTGCTTACTATGGTGTCTGTCTCACAGCTGGTCATGATGTCTGGGCTGCCTTGTATGAGTTTTAACGGTTATAAAAGGATGCCAGACATATACACAAAAGATAAATAAGATCTCAACAGCACTGTGAACAGCATAGTAATTTTCTTCTCATATAAGGTTACCTTTCCATTTCCATAATGTGTTATTCATCCAAAAAGGTGACAAAAATATTTTGTTTAGCAAGAGTGATTCTGTCAATATCCCCTGTTTTTTTTTATCTCGACCTTCTGTATATCGGTCAATCAATCTGCAAACCAATGGGTTGGCAAAGTAATCAGTCGACCAAAACCAATAAAATAATCCATTGTTATTGTTTTTATAGAGGTTAACCAGTCACAGCCAAAGTCTTATAAAACCTGAGGATAGAACGGCAGCAGTGAGTTGGCCCACAGACTCTCTTCAGGAAGCCTCTCCTTGCCTCTGGCATGGTATAGTAACATCAGCTACTCTATTTTGACAGTGGGGCTATTCTTAGTACAGTACACTTAGCCCAGTCCAGTATAGCACCGTTATGGGTCCTACTCGCTATTCAATGAAGCCAATAGGCAGTACGTCTGTCTGGTCGCTTAGAGCCCAAGTCAAGGAGGTTGTACTGGATGCCTGGACAAACAACAGGATGATGATGATTAATTTGCCCTCTCCCACTTTTACAGTACCAGTCAAAAGTTTGGACACAGCTACTCATTCAAGGGTTTTTCTTTATTTTTACTATTTTCTACATTGTAGAATATTAGTGAAGACATCAAAACTATGAATTAACACACATGGAATCATGCATTTACCAAAAAAGTGTTAAACAAATAAAAATATATATATATTTGAGATTCTTCAAAGTAGGCACCCTTTGCCTTGATGACAGCTTTACACACTCTTGGCATTCTCCCAACCAGCTTCACCTGGAATGCTTTTCCAACAGTCTTGAAGGAGTTCCCACATATGCTGAGCACTTGTTGGCTGCTTTTACTTCACTCTGCAGTCCAACTCATCCCAAACCATCTCAATTGGAATGATGTTGGACCACTAGGCGGCAGGTAGCCTAGTGTTTAGAGCGTTGGACTAGGAACCGAAAGGTTTCAAGATTGAATCCCCGAGCTTACAAGGTAAAAATCTGTCATTCTGCCCCTGAACAAGGCAGTGTTCCTAGGCCGTCATGAAAATAATATTTTTTCCTAACTGACTTGCCTAGTAAAATAAAAATTGGTTTGAGGTCAGGTGATGGTGGATGCCAGGTCATCTGATGCAGCTCTCCTTCTTTGTCAAATAGCCCTTACACAGCCTAGAGGTGTGTTGGGTCATTGTCCTGTTGAAAAACAAATGATAGTCCCACTAAGCGCAAACCAGATGGGAAGGCATATCGCTGCCAAAAAATTGTCTCACTGCAAAATGCTGTGGTAGCCGTGCTAGTTAAGTGTGCCTCGAATTCTAAATAAATCACAGACAGTATCACTAGCAAAGCACACCTCCATGTTTCATGGTGGGAACCACACATGCGGAGATTATCCGTTCACCTACTCTGAGTCTCACAAATACACGGCGATTGGAACCAAAAATCTAGAATCTTGACTCATCAGAGCAAAGGACATATTTCCACTGGTCTAATGTCCATTGCTCGTGTTTCTTGGCCCAACCAAGCCTCTTCTTATTATTGGTGTCCTTTAGTATTGTTTTTTTTGCAGCATTTTGACCATGAAGGCCTGATTCACGCAGTCTCCACTGAACAGTTGATGTGGAGATGTGTCTCTTACTTTCTTAGGCTGGTAACTCTAATGAACTTATCCTCTGCAGCAGAGGTAAATCTGGGTCATCCTTTCCTGTGGCGGTCCTCATGAGAACAAATTTCATCATAGCGCTTGAAGAAACTTTATTTTGTATACCACCCCTACCTTGTCACAACACAACTGATTGGTTCGTACGCATTAAGAAGGAAAGAAATGCCACGCTCACTTTTTACAAAGCACACCTGTTAGTTAAAATGCATTCCAGGTGACTACCTAATGAAGCTAGTTGAGAGAATGCCAAGCGTGTGCAAAGCTGTCATTAAGGCAAAGGGTGGCTACTTTGAAGAATCTCAAATATAAAATATATTTTGATTTGTTTAACACTTTTCTGGTTACTACATGATTCTATATGTGTTCTCTCTCATAGTTTTGATGTCTTCACTATTATTTGACAATGTAGAACATAGTAAAAATAAAGAAAAACCCTTAAATGAGTAGGTTTTCCCAAACCTTTGACTGGTACTGTATAACTAATTGTGATTTATTCTGAAGGAATTGAGCATCCTTTCATATAAAGTGAGGTCAGTGCATATGCTGCGTGTTTGGATGGCCAGTCATCACTTTATGCTTAATATCACACTAGAAAGAAAATAATGGCAATATGGCTTTCACACACCCAATCTTCTCCTATCTCCAGAGACTAAGAAAAGGATAAAGGAATGATAAATATTAAAGCCACACTTACAGTATGTAACAATTCACATAGGGCTTGGGCCGTGATGGTCATGGAATTCTTGATTACAGTTATTTGTCAGCCAAATCACCATGTATGGCAAAAACTGCACATCTTATATTTTTAAATCTTCAGTCAGCTCTTAATTTTGTCTCCTCTCATCTCACTTGATATCAGCTGTTAGATGTGAACCAGGCTTAATATTACTGCTTTCAGGTAAATTTAGTCAAATCTTTCTAAAATGAATGTATTAAAACGGTTATTTTATTTCCATAATGATCTTTATCCATAATCGCTGGTTACACGATTATACAATTACTGTGCCAGCCCTACATAAGGCAGTATATTTATTCTATGGATTGAGAATGCCAATGTACTCCAAGAATTGGAGATTGTTTCAGCATGAAAATGGTTCTGATTCTTAGAAAGAGACCTTTCAGGCTGGCTAATCCCGATCAATATGATTATTAAGTTTAGCTGTTTGTGTGTGTGTGTGTGTGTCAGAGAGTTTGAGAGTGAGTGTGTACACATACATGTGTGTACATGTGTTTGTGCGTTTTGTGTGTGTGTGTGTGTGTGTGTGTGTATGGTTTGATTATTAAAGATAATTGGCCTAGGAAGCATGCAAGACCTGGAGGTCACTGCCATAAACCAGATCATTTGATCTGTGTGTCAGTGGAACAGGCATCGAATCACATTACATCTTTCGGTAACCCATGAGTGGACCATGATACTGTGAAATCCAACATCGCTCTCACATGTTTAAATTACTAATCGAAAACGTGAAGGTAGTTGGCCTCACGCACGCACGCACACAAAAAGGCTTAACCTTACCATCTCTCCGGTCATTTGACTGCTACAGAGAGTGCATCCAAAGATGATTCTCTGAATAAGTCTGACAGCTATCATTGATCTGAATATGACCTCTGCTATGACCTCTGCAGAGTCATCAAATGAGCATAAGGACAATATAGGAATAAGGTGGAATCATATTACACAGGCTCTGACAGCTACCGCATGTGGCAGGGGCTACAGTCCATTACGGATTACAAATGAAGACCCAACCGTGATCAGCCCAACGATGCATCTCTACCAGACAAACTCATTGCATTTTATGCACGATTTGACATCAACATCGAGCTGGGTGTGAGGGCCGTCACCGACCCAGAGGACTGGGTGATCATGCTCTCCAAGGCCAGCATGAGAAGGGTCTTTAATCAGGTCAACACCCGCAAGGCCACAGGCCCCAAAGGTATTTCAGGGTGCATTTTCAGAACATGCGCAGATCAGCCGGCAGGCATATTCACGGTCATTTTCAACCTCTACTTATCCCAGTCGCTAATCGCCACATGTTTTAAGATGGCCACAATCATCCCTGTTCTTAAGAACTCTAACTCCAATTTGCATACCACCCCAACAGATCCATTGATGACGCAATCTCAATTGCTCTCCACACT
The DNA here is from genome assembly GCF_002021735.2 of Oncorhynchus kisutch. Lineage (NCBI taxonomy): Eukaryota > Metazoa > Chordata > Actinopteri > Salmoniformes > Salmonidae > Oncorhynchus > Oncorhynchus kisutch. Next base: position 16,215,249 of record NC_034190.2, read on the forward strand.
GCCCTCACCCACCTAGATAAGAGGAATACCTACCGTATGTGAGAATGTTGTCCATTGACTACCTCCTTCTGCAACTGGATTCTAGACTTGAGTTTGAGTTTATTTATTTTATTTTTACAGGGATAGTGCACATGAATCAACGTTTCAGTAAAAGTGCCAGTTTTAGCTAACCGGCTAATTTTCAACTGCAGTCCCTGGGCAGGTTTTTAAAAACAATTACAATATAGACAATCAATGAGCAGTGAGCACACGCAGAGCAACATAGGACAAGCAAGACATAGCATACATACAGAGCAACATAGCACAAAAAGCAACAAGACAAAACCCATAAAAGCAACAAAGTGTTTACACACCTCACAAGCTACAGGCAACAGACAACATGGAAAGCAGCAACACACAGCTGAGGATTATGTTCACAAATCTGATTGACCTTTAGCCATGTCTTCATGCATTTTGTGAAAGTGTGATAGGTGGTGCAGTTATGTGTGTCTGATGGCAGTTGTTGGGGAATAATCAGAATTGGTTGGTAAGATAGGTAAGATGTTTTATATTCATCATATGTTTGTAAGTTACTTCTCATCAGAATGTTATTTTTGTATAATACTGTGGCGGGGTTGCAGTATCTGTTCTATGTCAAGACTAAGTTGCTTGGGCCGGAGAGAGGGGGGAGGTCAAGCGTGTATCTCTTGGCTCCACAATATCTGTGTGCCAGTCAGAGTGTCTCTGTGATCTTGTCAAGATAGGATGGATTTGATATATGCCTGTTGATATGGAGGATTGGTTTATGGTTCGGAGTTTGAGAAAAGAACATAATTTAGGAGACAAAGCTGAACGATGAATTATGTCTATGCTGTCTGGCTATGTGTGTTTTCTGCTATTAAAGGATCTCAGTTGCAATGTGGAAGGGACTCTCAGAGAATTCATTGATAGAGACTGAATTGATCTGAGAGTCACAGGGTTGTGATAGAGCTCATATAATTAAAGATGGACTTTGATAACTAACTCTGACTTGTGTGTGGTTTGCTCTCATGATTTGGTAAATAGAGGACATTTCCACGACACAGTGTATTCCAGACATGGGAAGCTCTCACAGAGAAAGCAGATTGACTAAAGGTGCTTTTCCTCAAGGGAACTATACAGTCGCCTCTCAGACCTTGTGGATCTGCTGACATATGTTTGGGTTTTCTGTTTAAGAAAAGTACTGAGTGGAGGGGGAGCCAGGCCATTTAGGATCTTGAATACAAGACATATGTCAGTGTATTGCACAAGATTTTCACAACTCATGAGCTCATGCTTTCTGAGGATGTAATAGTGATGTTGGCTATTGGGCTTCCTATCAAGCAGTTTGAGCAACCATCCACATCGACTGGGCGGCAGTGGAGCAGGTAGACAGCTTCAAGTTCCTTGGTGTCCAAATCACTAAAGACTTAAAATGGTCCAAACACACTCCGAGTTATGAAGAAGGAGCGACAGCGCCTCATCCCCTCAGGAGGTTGAAAACATTTGGCATTGGCCCTCAAATCCTGAAAAGGTTCTCCAACTGACTATTTAAATATTTCCTGTACATAGTATGCTAACTGACTTAATTAATTGTCTATTTCATATTCCTATTTCTTGTGTTTTTGTTGTTGAGTAATACATTATTATTGATTATTGCATTGTTAGGTTTTTTAGTTTGCAAGAAAGGTATTTCACTGTACTTGTGCATGTGACATTAAAACTTGAAATTTAAATTTAAAAAATATAAAAAATATATATGAATAAGACTGACAGCTTCATTGATCATCCTCTATCTGAATAAGACTGACAGCTTCATTGATCATCCTCTCTGAATAAGACTGACAGCTTCATTGATCATCCTCTATCTGAATAAGACTGACAGCTTCATTGATCATCCTCTATCTGAATAAGACTGAGAGCTATCATTGATCATCCTCTCTGAATAAGACTGACAGCTTCATTGATCATCCTCTATCTGAATAAGACTGACAGCTTCATTGATCATCCTCTATCTGAATAAGACTGAGAGCTATCATTGATCATCCTCTCTGAATAAGACTGACAGCTTCATTGATCATCCTCTCTGAATAAGACTGACAGCTTCATTGATCATCCTCTATCTGAATAAGACTGACAGCTTCATTGATCATCCTCTATCTGAATAAGACTGAGAGCTATCATTGATCATCCTCTCTGAATAAGACTGACAGCTTCATTGATCATCCTCTATCTGAATAAGACTGACAGCTTCATTGATCATCCTCTATCTGAATAAGACTGAGAGCTATCATTGATCATCCTCTATCTGAATAAGACTGAGAGCTATCATTGATCATCCTCTATCTGAATAAGACTGAGAGCTATCATTGATCATCCTCTATCTGAATAAGACTGAGAGCTATCATTGATCATCCTCTCTGAATAAGACTGAGAGCTATCATTGATCATCCTCTATCTGAATAAGACTGAGAGCTATCATTGATCATCCTCTCTGAATAAGACTGAGAGCTATCATTGATCATCCTCTATCTGAATAAGACTGAGAGCTATCATTGATCATCCTCTCTGAATAAGACTGAGAGCTATCATTGATCATCCTCTATCTGAATAAGACTGAGAGCTATCATTGATCATCCTCTATCTGAATAAGACTGACAGCAATCATGGATCCTCTATCTGAATAAGACTGAGAGCTATCATTGATCATCCTCTCTGAATAAGACTGAGAGCTATCATTGATCATCCTCTATCTGAATAAGACTGACAGCAATCATAGATCCTCTATCTGAATAAGACTGACAGCTATCATTGATCATCCTCTATCTGAATAAGACTGAGAGCTATCATTGATCATCCTCTATCTGAATAAGACTGACAGCAATCATGGATCCTCTATCTGAATAAGACTGAGAGCTATCATTGATCATCCTCTCTGAATAAGACTGAGAGCTATCATTGATCATCCTCTCTGAATAAGACTGAGAGCTATCATTGATCATCCTCTATCTGAATAAGACTGACAGCAATCATAGATCCTCTATCTGAATAAGACTGACAGCTATCATGGATCCTCTATCTGAATAAGACTGACAGCTATCGTGGATCCTCTATCTGAATAAGACTAGCAGCTTTCTTAATCCTCTATCTGGACAAGACTGACAACTATCATTGATCATCCTCTATCTGAATAAGACTGACAGCTATCAATGATCCTCTATCTGAATAAGACTGACAGCTATCATTGATCCTTTATCTGAATAAGACTGACAGCTATCATTGATCCTCTATCTCATATACAGTGGGGAGAACAAGTATTTGATACACTGCCGATTTTGCAGGTTTTCCTACTTACAAAGCATGTAGAGGTCTGTAATTTTATCATAGGTACACTTCAACTGTGAGAGACGGAATCTAAAACAAGAATCCAGAAAATCACATTGTATGATTAAGTCATTCATTTGCATTTTATTGCATGACATAAGTATTTGATCACCTACCAACCAGTAAGAATTCCGGCTCTCACAGACCTGTTAGTTTTTCTTTAAGAAGCCCTCCTGTTCTCCACTCATTACCTGTATTAACTGCACCTGTTTGAACTCATTACCTGTATAAAAGACACCTGTCCACACATTCAATCAAACAGACTCCAACCTCTCCACAGTGGCCAAGACCAGACAGCTGTGTAAGTACATCAGGGATAAAATTGTAGACCTGCACAAGGCTGGGATGGGCTACAGGACAATAGGCAAGCAGCTTGGTGAGAAGGCAACAACCATTAGCGCAATTATTAGAAAATGGAAGAAGTTCAAGATGCCAGTCAATCACCCTCGGTCTGGGGCTCCATGCAAGATCTCACCTCGTGGGGCATCAGTGATCATGAGGAAGGTGAGGGATCAGCCCAGATCTACACGGCAGGACCTGGTCAATGACCTGAAGAGAGCTGGGCCCACAGGCTCAAGAAAACCATTAGTAACACACTACGCCATCATGGATTAAAATCATGCAGCGCACGCAAGGTCCCCCTGCTCAAGCCAGCTCATGTCCCGGCCCATCTGAAGTTTGCCAATGACCATCTGGATGATCCAGAGGAAAAATGGGAGAAGGTCATGTGGTCTGATGAGACAAAAATAGAGCTTTTTGGTCTAAACTCCACTCACCGTGTTTGGAGGAAGAAGAAGGATGAGTACAACCCCAAGAACACCATCCCAACCGTGAAGCATGGAGGTGGAAACATCATTCTTTGGGGATGCTTTTCTGCAAAGGGGACAGGACGACTCCACCGTATTGAGGGGAGAATGGATGGGGCCATGTATCGCGAGATCTTGGCCAACAACCTCCTTCCCTCAGTAAGAGCATTGAAGATGGGTCGTGGCTGGGTCTTCCAGCATGACAACGACCCGAAACACACAGCCAGGGCAACTAAAGAGTGGCTCCGTAAGAAGCATCTCAAGGTCCTGGAGTGGCCTAGCCAGTCTCCAAACCTGAACCCAATAGAAAATCTTTGGAGGGAGTTGAAAGTCCATATTGCCCAGCGACACCCCCGAAACCTGAAGGATCTGGAGAAGGTCTGTATGGAGGAGTGGGCCAAAATCCCTGCTGCAGTGTGTGCAAACCTGGTCAAGAACTACAGGAAACGTATGATCTCTATAATTGCAAACAAAGGTTTCTGTACCAAATATTAAGTTCTGCTTTTCTGATGCCTCAAATACTTATATCATGCAATAAAATGCAAATTAATTACTTAAAAATCATAATGTGATTTTCTGTATTTTTGTTTTCGATTCTGTCTCTCACAGTTGAAGTGTAGCAATGATAAACATTACAGACCTCTACATGCTTTGTAAGTAGGAAAACCTGCAAAATCAGCAGTGTATCAAATACTCGTTGGTTATTACTGCATTGTCGGAACTAGAAGCACAAGCATTTCGCTACACTCGCATTAACATCTGCTAACCATGTGTATGTGACAAATTTGATTTGACAGCAGACAGAGATAGGGAGAGATCGAGTCAGTTTCTCCAGTAACAACCCTGCATGAGGAGGTTGCCTTTCAAAGCTGACACGGACATTTATCAATTGAAAAACTATGATGATGACTATATGTTACTCCTCCTCTGACGTGTAGCAAGGATCGGACCAAAATGCAGTGCGGTAATTTTGATACATGTTTAATAAAGAAAGAACACGAACAATACAAAACAAGAAACGTACCGCAAAAACCTAAACAGCCTATACTGGTGCAAACTAACACAGAGACAGGAACAATCACCCACGAAACACTCAAAGAATATGGCTGCCTAAATATGGTTCCCAATCAGAGACAACGATAAACACCTGCCTCTGATTGAGAACCACTTCAGGCAACCATAGACTTTTCTAGAAAACCCCACTATATCCCAATACCTACAAAAAAAACAAGACTAAACACACCACAATAATAAACCCATGTTACACCCTGGCCTGACCAAAATAATAAAGAAAACACAAAATACTGAGACCAGGGCGTGACACTATATGATGACTGACAAGGTAAAAGCATTTACTCGATGACAGCAACTGTGATGGTACTGTAAGGCCTATGTGCACTAGACTACACAGATACTGAGTCTGCGACACACACAGCCAGGTCAACTGAACCTGGGTACATATGGGATACAGGTAAGTGGTAGGAATTTTATTTTTGTGTCAAATCGCCAATTGGCAACCCATCATAAATGAGATTAACATAAACACACATTACAATAATTCACTATGGTAATTAAATGATAATTCTTCTTCTGGTGTTCTCTGCATTCCACATCGCATGAAGAGTGAAAAAAAGTAAGGTAAAAATCTATATATAATAGTATATAAGGTTATCCAAACAATAATGACAGAAAAATACACACATAAAAACAAAGATTGCACTTTTTGGAGAAATATCCTCTGGTCTGATGAAACAAAAATAGAACTGTTTGGAGTAAAAAGGGGGAGGCTTGCAAGCCGAAGAACACCATCCCAACCGTGAAGCATGGGGGTGGTAGCATTTTGTTGTGGGGGTGCTTTGCTGCCGGAGGGACTGGTGCACTTCACAAAATAGATGGCACCACGAGGAAAGGAAAATTATGTGGATATATTGAAGCAATATCTCAAGACATCAGTCAGGAAGTTAAAGCTTGGTAACAATTGGGTCTTCCAAATGGACAATAACCACAAGCATACTTCCAAAGCTGTGGCAAAATGGCTTAAGGACAACAAAGTCAAGGTATTGGAATGGCCGTCACAAAGCCCTGACCTCAATCTTATAGACAATTTGTAGGTAGAACTGAAAAAGCGTGTGCGAGCAAGGAGGCCTACAAACCTGCCTCAGTTACACCTGCTCTGTCAAGAGGAATGGGCCAAAATTCACCCAACCGAAACGTTTGACCCAAGTTAAACCATTTAAAGGCAACTTCTGACCCACTGAGAATGTGATGAAAGAAATAAAAGCTGAAAAAAAATGATCTCTAATATTATTCTGACATTTTACATTCTTAAAATAAAGTGGTGATTCTAACTGACCTAAGAAAGGGAAGTTTTACTTTGATTAAATGTCAGGAATTGTGAAAAACTGAGTTTAAATGTACTTGGCTAAAGTGTATGTAAACTTCCGACTTCAACTGTACATACATAACATATACTGATAAACTACCGTTCAAAAGTTTGGGGTCACTTAGAAATGTCCATGTTTTTGAAAGAAAAGCACATTTTGTTGTCCATTAAAATAAAATAATAGTCCTCTGGCCGCTTCATTTGTGCACCGGGACCTCCCACTCCTCTTTCTACTCTGGTTAGAACCCGTTTGAGCTGTTCTGTGAAGGGAGTAGTACACAACATTTTACAAGATCTTCAGTTTCTTGTAAATTTATTGCATGGAATAGTGTTCATTTCTCAGAATAGGAATGGACTGATGAGTTTGGGAAGAAAGTCCTTTGTTTCTGGCCATTTTGAGGCTGTAATCAAACCCACAAATGCTGATGCTCCAGATACTCAACTCGTCTAAAGAAGGCCAGTTTTATTGCTTCTTTAATCTGACCAACAGTTTTCAGCTGTGCTAATATAATTGCAAAAAGGTTTTATAATGGTCAATTAGGCTTTGAAATTGCTAAACTTGGATTAGCTAACACAACGTGCCATTGGAACACAGGAGTGATGCTTGCTGATAATGGGACTATGTAGATATTCCATAAAAAAATCTGCCGGTTCCAGCTCCAATGGTCATTTACAGCATTAACAATGTCTTCACTGAATTTCTGATCAATATGATGTTATTTTAACGTGCAAAACATGTGTTTTTCTTTCAAAAACAAGGACTTTTAAATGGTACTGTAAATAAATACAGAAAAAAACAGAATTTACATATGGGAGACAGGCCTATTTTATTTGGTCTTTATTTAACTAGGCATGTCAGTTAAGAACAAATTCTTATTTACAATAACTGCCTACCCCGGCCAAACCTGGACCAGTTGTGCGCCACCCTATGGGACTCCCAATCACAGCCTGATGTGATACAGCCTGTATTCGAACCAGAGAATGTAGTGATGCCTCTTGCACTGAGATGCAACGCCTTAGACCGCTGCACCACTCGGGATCCCTATACACAATCTATATACACACATGCCATTTACTACATAGAAGCTATGGAAACATTTAGCAACATGTTGTCTAATGCACTGTCCTGTATGGAATTACCTGGCTGTGTTTGGTTAATGCTTTGCTTGTTTGGAAAGATCATAGACAAATCTTCCCAATGGGAATACAATGCAATGCACTAATCATGCAGGTCTCTCATTACCTGTTCATGCAGACAGCTTCACCCTTAGTGCCTTGGTTGTTGCGGTTTACTGGTGAGCGATGATCGCTTCATGTATGTATAATCAAATCAAATCAAAGTTTATTTGTCCCGTGCGCCGAATACAACATGCATAGTTGCTTACTTAAAGGCTCTAACCAATAGTGCAAAAAAGGTATTAGGTGAACAATAGGAAAGTAAAGAAATAAAACAGCAGTAAAAAGACAGGCTATAGACAGTAGCGAAGCTATAAAAGTAGCGAGGCTACATACAGACACCGGTTAGTCAGGCTGATTGAGGTAGTATGTACATGTACAGTGCCTTGCAAAAGTATTCGGCCCCCTTGAACTTTGTGACCTTTTGCCACATTTCAGGCTTCAAACATAAAGATATAAAACTGTATTTTTTTGTGAAGAATCAACAACAAGTGGGACACAATCATGAAGTGGAACGACATTTATTGGATATTTCAAACTTTTTTAACAAATCAAAAACTGAAAAATTGGGCGTGCAAAATTATTCAGCCCCCTTAAGTTAATACTTTGTAGCGCCACCTTTTGCTGCGATTACAGCTGTAAGTCGCTTGGGGTATGTCTCTATCAGTTTTGCACATCGAGAGACTGACATTTTTTCCCATTCCTCCTTGCAAAACAGCTCGAGCTCAGTGAGGTTGGATGGAGAGCATTTGTGAACAGCAGTTTTCAGTTCTTTCCACAGATTCTCGATTGGATTCAGGTCTGGACTTTGACTTGGCCATTCTAACACCTGGATATGTTTATTTTTGAACCATTCCATTGTAGATTTTGCTTTATGTTTTGGATCATTGTCTTGTTGGAAGACAAATCTCGGTCCCAGTCTCAGGTCTTTTGCAGACTCCATCAGGTTTTCTTCCAGAATGGTCCTGTATTTGGCTCCATCCATCTTCCCATCAATTTTAACCATCTTCCCTGTCCCTGCTGAAGAAAAGCAGGCCCAAACCATGATGCTGCCACCACCATGTTTGACAGTGGGGATGGTGTGTTCAGGGTGATGAGCTGTGTTGCTTTTACGCCAAACATAACGTTTTGCATTGTTGCCAAAAAGTTCAATTTTGGTTTCATCTGACCAGAGCACCTTCTTCCACATGTTTGGTGTGTCTCCCAGGTGGCTTGTTGCAAACTTTAAACGATACTTTTTATGGATATCTTTAAGAAATGGCTTTCTTCTTGCCACTCTTCCATAAAGGCCAGACTTGTGCAATATACGACTGATTGTTGTCCTATGGACAGAGTCTCCCACCTCAGCTGTAGATCTCTGCAGTTCATCCAGAGTGATCATGGGCCTCTTGGCTGCATCTCTGATCAGTCTTCTCCTTGTATGAGCTGAAAGTTTAGAGGGACGGCCAGGTCTTGGTAGATTTGCAGTGGTCTGATACTCCTTCCATTTCAATATTATCGCTTGCACAGTGCTCCTTGGGATGTTTAAAGCTTGGGAAATCTTTTTGTATCCAAATCCGGCTTTAAACTTCTTCACAACAGTATCTCGGACCTGCCTGGTGTGTTCCTTGTTCTTCATGATGCTCTCTGTGCTTTTAACGGACCTCTGAGACTATCACAGTGCAGGTGCATTTATACGGAGACTTGATTACACACAGGTGGATTGTATTTATCATCATTAGTCATTTAGGTCAACATTGGATCATTCAGAGATCCTCACTGAACTTCTGGAGAGAGTTTGCTGCACTGAAAGTAAAGGGGCTGAATAATTTTACACGCCCAAGTTTTCAGATTTTGATTTGTTAAAAAAGTTTGAAATATCCAATAAATGTCGTTCCACTTCATGATTGTGTCCCACTTGTTGATGATTCTTCACAAAAAAAATACAGTTTTATATCTTTATGTTTGAAGCCTGAAATGTGGCAAAAGGTCGCAATGTTCAAGGGGGCCGAATACTTTCGCAAGTCACTGTAGATATGGTTAAAGTGACTATGCATATATGATGAACAGAGAGTAGCAGTAGTGTAAAAGAGGGGTTGGCGGGTGGTGGGTGGGACACAGTGCAGATAGCCCGGGTTAGCCAATGTGCGGAAGCACTGAATGGTCAGCCCAATTGAGGCTATACATGAATGTATAGTTAAAGTGACTATTTCTATATGATAAACAGAGAGTAGCAGCAGAGTAAAAAGAGTGGTTGGGGGGGGCACACAATGCAAATAGTCCGGGTAGCCATTTGATTACCTGTTCAGGAGTCTTATGGCTTGGGGGTAAAAACTGTTGAGAAGCCTTTTTGTCCTAGACTTGGCACTCTGGTACCGCTTGCAATGCGGTAGTAGAGAGAACAGTCTATGACTGGGGTGGCTGGGGTCTTTGACAATTTTTAGGACCTTCCTCTGACACTGCCTGGTATAGAGGTCCTGCAGCTTAGTCCCAGTGATGTACTGGGCCGTATGCACTACCCTCTGTAGTGCCTTGCGGTCAGAGGCCGAGCAATTGCCGTACCAGGTAGTGATGCAACCAGTCAGGATGCTCTCGATGTTCCAGCTGTAGAACCTTTTGAGAATCTCAGGACCAATGCCAAATCTTTTTAGTTTCCTTAGGGGGGGGGGGGGGGGGGGGGGGACAGGCTTTGTCAACTGTCTTGGTGTGTTTGGACCATTCTAGTTTGTTGTTGATGTGGACACGCACCCCTGGGGAACTCCAGTGTTGAGGATCAGCGTGGCAGATGTGTTGCTACCTACCCTCACCACATGGGAGCGGCCCGTTAGGAAGTCTAGGATCCAGTTGCAGAGGGAGGTGTTTAGTCCCAGGATCCTTAGCTTAGTGATGAGCTTTGAGGGTACTATGGTGGTGAACGCTGAGCTGTAGTCAATGAACAGCATTCTCACGTAAGTGTTTCTTTTGTCCAGGTGGGAAAGGGCAGTGTGTAGTGCAATAGAGATTCGGGTTTCTGGGATAACAGGAGACCTGTGTGTTTACACTGTATAATATGTCATCCTGAGAACATTCACAGGAAACCCTGTATGTAACTGGAACAGAGAAAATACTGTTTCAAGAAACTAGAAATGATAGCAGGCAGACACAGGGGTCCTGCTAAGTGTGAAAGCTACTCTTTAGAACCCCCTGTGTCTGCCTGCTAGCATTTCTAGTTTCTTGAAACAGTATTTTCTCTGTTTTAGGTACAGGGTTTCCTGTGAATGCTTTCATAAAAGTCCAATCATATTCATATTAGAACCTAGTAATGCAGATGTTCTTCAGCTGTTTCAGCTCGAGACCCAAATGAGAAATGTACTGTCCTCAAACGACCCAAATTAAGAAGAGATAGTGTGCCATTATAAAAGTTCACTCATAACTCACGACCCACCTGTCACATGCTCAGGGCACACTTTGGTTCCCAAACCATTGTTTAGGAGAGTTGTGTGGTTTTATGCACTTATGAGTAGGCAGAGTCTTTTTTTTAAAATTTATTTTATTTATTTTTTTACCCCAATTTCGTGGTATCCAATTGTTAGTAGCTACTATCTTGTCTCATCGCTACAACTCACGTACGGGCTCGGGAGAGACGAAGGTTGAAAGTCATGCGTCCTCCGATACACAAGGACGCAAGCCGCACTGCTTCTTAACACAGCGCGCATCCAAACCGGAAGCCAGCCGCACCAATGTGTCGGAGGAAACACCATGCACCTGGCAACCTTGGTTAGCGTGCACTGCGCCCGGCCCGCAACACAAGTCACTGGTGCGCGATGAGACAGGGAACCCAGAGTCTCTGGTGGCACAGCCGGCGCTGCAGTACAGCGCCCTTAACCACTGCGCCACCCGGGAGGCCCTGTGTACAGAGTTTTTAAATCAGACCACTGCTGGCAAACATCATATGGGTGTCTTTGACATTGTTCAATTCACATTTAAGTGTATGTACTGTACATGGGTTCACAAAAAGATGTAGAAACCTCCTTTCTCCTCCCCTCTGTCTGTATGTACAGTATCATTATGTGACTTGTGGTCCTTCCATTCCTCTTTTCTCCTCCCTCTTTCACATTCTCTCCTCCCCTCTTCCCTTGTTCCTGCTCTCCGTGCTTTTGTTGAGCCTGATGTATATTGACGGGCCATCAGGCAGGGTTTCCGACCCCATCAGAGGCTGCTGATGCATGTCTGGTGCATGTAAACATGTCAGATACAGCTACAATTACACCTCTCTCCATGCTCTCTCTCTCTCCGCTCGCTCGCTCCTCCACACTCCCTCTTGCTATGTTGTGTCTCTCACCGCTATTTCTGTGTCTCTATGTTCTCTCTCTCCCCCTGTCTTTCTGTGTCTCTGCCTTCTCTTTATCCCCCTCTCTCTGTGTCTCTGTGTTCTCTCTCTACCCCTCTCTTTCTGTGTCTGTCTTCTCTCTCTCCCCCCTCTCTCTGTGTCTCCGTGTTCTCCCCCCTCTCTCTGTGTCTCTGTGTTCTCCCCCTCTCTCTGTGTCTCTGTGTTCTCTCTCTACCCCTCTCTTTCTGTCTCTGCCTTCTTTCTCTCCCCCTCTCTTTCTCTCTGCCTTCTCTCTCTCCCCCCTCTCTCTGTGTCTCTGTGTTCTCTCTCTCCCCCCTCTTTCTGTGTCTGTCTTCTCTCTCTCCCCCCCTCTCTCTGTGTCTCCGTGTTCTCCCCCCTCTCTCTGTGTCTCTGTGTTCTCCCCCTCTCTCTGTGTCTCTGTGTTCTCCCCCCTCTCTCTGTGTCTCTGTGTTCTCCCCCCTCTCTCTGTGTCTCTGTGTTCTCCCCCCTCTCTTCCTGTGTCTCTGTGTTCTCCCCCTCTCTTTCTGTGTCTCTACCGTCTCTCTCTCCTCCCTCTTTCTGTGTCTCTGTGTTCTCTCTCTCCCCCCTCTTTCTGTGTCTGTGTTCTCTCTCTCCCCCTGTCTTTCTGTCTCTGCCTTCTCTCTCTCCCCCCTCTCTCTGTGTCTCTGTGTTCTCCCCCCTCTCTCTGTGTCTCTGTGTTCTCCCCCCTCTCTTTCTGTGTCTCTGTGTTCTCCCCCTCTCTTTCTGTGTCTCTACCGTCTCTCTCTCCCCCCCTCTTTCTGTGTCTCTGTGTTCTCTCTCTCCCCCCTCTTTCTGTGTCTGTGTTCTCTCTCTCCCCCTGTCTTTCTGTCTCTGCCTTCTCTCTCTCCCCCCTCTCTCTGTGTCTCTGTGTTCTCCCCCCTCTCTCTGTGTCTGTGTTCTCCCCCCTCTCTCTGTGTCTCTGTGTTCTCCCCCCCTCTCTCTGTGTCTCTGTGTTCTCCCCCCTCTCTTTCTGTGTCTCTGTGTTCTCCCCACTCTCTCTGTGTCTCTGTGTTCTCCCCCCTCTCTTTCTGTGTCTCTGTGTTCTCCCCCTCTCTTTCTGTGCCTCTGTGTTCTCCCCACTCTCTCTGTGTCTCTGTGTTCTCCCCCTCTCTTTCTGTGTCTCTGTGTTCTCCCCACTCTCTCTGTGTCTCTGTGTTCTCCCCCCTCTCTTTCTGTGTCTCTGTGTTCTCCCCCTCTCTTTCTGTGTCTCTACCGTCTCTCTCTCCCCCCTCTTTCTGTGTCTCTGTGTTCTCTCTCTCCCCCCCTCTTTCTGTGTCTGTGTTCTCTCTCTCCCCCTGTCTTTCTGTCTCTGCCTTCTCTCTCTCCCCCCTCTCTCTGTGTCTCTGTGTTCTCCCCCCTCTCTTTCTGTGTCTCTGTGTTCTCCCCACTCTCTCTGTGTCTCTGTGTTCTCCCCCCTCTCTTTCTGTGTCTCTGTGTTCTCCCCCTCTCTTTCTGTGTCTCTACCGTCTCTCTCTCCCCCCTCTTTCTGTGTCTCTGTGTTCTCTCTCTCCCCCCCTTTCTGTGTCTCTACATACTCTCTCTTACCCTCTCTTCCTGTGTCTGTGTTCTCTCTCACCACCTCTCTCTCTGTCTCTGCCTTTTCTCTCTCCTCCTCTCTCTCTGTGTCTCTGCCTTCTCTCTTTCCTCCTCTCTCTCTGTGTCTCTGCCTTCTCTCTCTCCTCCTCTCTCTGTGTCTCTGTGTTCTCTCACCACCTCTCTTCCTGTGTCTCTGTGTTCTCTCACCACCTCTCTCTCTGTCTCTGCCTTCTCTCTATCCTCCTCTCTCTCTGTGTCTCTGCCTTCTCTCTCCTCATCTCTCTCTGTGTCTCTGTGTTCTCCCCCCCTCTTTCTGTGTCTCTACATACTCTCTCTCCCCCCTCTTTTTGTGTCTCTGTGTTCTCTCTCTCCCCCCTCTTTCTGTGTCTCTACATACTCTCTCTTCCCCTCTCTTCCTGTGTCTCTGTGTTCTCTCTCACCACCTCTCTCTCTGTGTCTCTGCCTTCTCTCTCTCCTCCTCTCTCTCTGTGTCTCTGTGTTCTCTCTCCTCCTCTCTCTCTGTGTCTCTGTGTTCTCTCTCACCACCTCTCTTTCTGTGTCTCTGCCTTCTCTCTCCCCCTCTATTTCTGTGTCTCTGCCTTCTCTCTCTCCTCCTCTCTCTCTCTCTGTGTCTCTGTGTTCTCTCTCACCACCTCTCTTTCTGTGTCTCTGCCTTCTCTCTCTCCTCCTCTCTCTCTCTCTGTGTCTCTGCCTTCTCTCTCTCCATACCATATACACCATTTTCTGTTTATCTTTCCAGGAACTTTGGTGACCTCTCTCTCTCTATCATATCACCCCTTTAATTTATGTCTGCCTTTCTAGTAGCTGGTGACATTGCTTTGTGTTGTCAAGGTCTTTGTCCTTTTCATGATGAAGCATAGGTCTAGTTTACCCAATCAAAACTGGAATTGATTGTTGGGCACCGTAGAGTATTTCATGACACTTGTATCTTCACAATGCTTAATGTAGTTGTGGTGCAATTAGGCTACACATTGTAGGGCCTCAGGAGTTGGGCTTGCAGTTAGTGAAGGTAAAGTGCATTAAAATGTGACACAAAATGTTCACTCACTGCTGCAATTAATGTCAGGGACAAAACGCTCTCTAAATGTCTAATGCAAAATGCTTCAGTTGAAGGAAACAAGGCCTGTACAGTCAACATTTTACCAGAGAGGCCCCACCCTCCCTTAAACCCATTTTCATTATTTTAGGTTTATGATGTGAGCAAATGGTGAAAACTTTGAAATAGTTTTGAGGTATATCTAAGGTTTTTCCCTACTTTGCTGTGGTTGGGTCCAGTTGCCTCTGATATCGGTTTCCCTCAGGGTCTGCTGTTGTTGTTATTCTTATTCAGGAGACTTTTTTAATGTTGAAGCTTCTCTTCTTAATTTCTTATTCAGCGAAAGGTTTTGGTGGAAAGTTTTTAGCCCAGAAATCTTAACTGAACAGCATAAAAAGTTTCCTGTGCAGAATTTTCCATTTTCATATTCTTTAAACGCCCAATGCAGCTGTTTTCATCTCAATGTCAAATCATTTCTGGGTAGCAATTAAATACCTTGCTGTGATTGTTTTCAATTAAAATGGTCCAAAAGAAAAGCTTCTTCGCAAACAATTTTGCGAGGACTTTTTGTGAGTGGTCTGAGGGGAGAGGAGAAAGCTGAAAACAAACTGTTATTGGCAGAGAGGTTGATGTCACCAGGTAGGCCCAAACCCACCAAAACAGGCTGAAAATTCAGGCAGTTTACAAAAAACCCAGCTCTTACACTAAAAGGGCATTATCATAATTTTCACAATTTCACAGTATTATTCTAACCTCTAACCTGCAGTGGGCCTTTAAAAATGTTTTTGGGCATTATTGTACAGTGGGATTTTTGCTTTTGGTGTGCAGCATATGAAAGGAAGAGAGAGCAGAGAGAGGTAGGCTTTGACAGAATACGCACGACCTTGTGTTCTGCACCACGGGCAGATTTCCCCCGTGCTGCTCCCGAGCCAATTTAGCTCACACGTTGCTACCACCGTGGTGTGATTGACTATCCAAGCAGCGGCGCATTTTAACAAGCCTGCAAGAAGTGTACAGAGCAATTTCAGAATTGGGAGATTTTACATATCTGTACCTCACAGTGTGCTGTTATGTAATGCAGGAAACTGGCGAGGGACACGAGGGTGAAGGCTCTCACTTCTTCATACACCTGCATCCTGATGAAATCAATACTAACCTATTTCTAAGATGATACTTATGACATATGCCTAAAAGTTCTGCACACTTGGCACATATTGCAGACAGTGTTTAAATGTTAGGGTGGGAAATAGGAGTTTTGAATGATGAGAGAGAACAGGTAGCATGGTCTAGAGCATGGGTGGGCAAACATTTTGGCTCAAGGGCCACAATGAGTTTTTGAAACCAAGTGAAGGGCCACATACTATATGCGTGACAAAACATGTGAAGCCTTTATTCATTCTCACATTGACACACAACTACTAGTGTACTGTAGGTGTACATATGCTTTATTCATTCTCACATTGACACACAACTACTAGTGTACTGTAGGTGTACATATGCTTGCGGAACAATTCTACCCTTGTTTTTTGTGAACACATTTTCCCCCATATCTTCACAAAATGTATATAATTTACAACATAACAGACACAGTCAAACACACACACAGATCCTGCATCTCTACCCTTGTAAAGTACAACCAAACTTACAGTTGTCGTGTCTTTACTATGGATTAAATGATATATGACATGCTATTTTATCAAATCAATTCTCTGTAATTAATATTACCTGATTAAACTAATCATGTAAATGTAATTAACTAGGAAGTCGGGCACCGCGGAAGAATGTTTATAGAGGTGTTGTCTTCTGAATAAACTCTTAAAGACCTGGTAATCTTTTATGTCAATTATTAATCGTCACCTTATTCAGTCTCATCTGAACGTCGTAAAATTCTTGGTTATCTTCACAAACCCTGGCTAACAAGTTGAATCAGCAATACAAAACTTGGTTTATTTTTCATTACTAAATACCTAAATAATAACACAGAATTACATATACACAGGATGGATCATACATTGATTACTAATTATGTCATAAAAGAAAACGTCACTCACTAGCAGACGAAACCGATATGATGACTCAAAGAAAGAGGGTTGGGTTTGAATGAAAGTGCGGGAAGACTGAGGAACAAAAGGATTTGGTCTCTATCGGACCTTATGAAGCTATGCCATCATAAATACATAAACTTATGCATTCTAAATAACCGCCCATTCGGAAAAGGAAAATGCAAGAAATATATTTACTAAGAGCTGCGCTTCGATAGATTGGTCGAAGATGGAAGGCTAGGTTGCCCAGCAGAGATCTCCCTTGTCCTTTTAAGAATATTTCTGGGCGGATACGTTGTAGTCTGTCGTTGTGTGGTAGAACGGACACGTTGTAGTACCATGTTGTCTTGTGGTAGAACGGATACAATGTAGTAAGTACCCTGTCATTCTGAAGAGATTGTCCGTCCTCTCCTAGGCCACGCACATTTACAGCTGCTGCTGATGACTCGACTTCTAGGATGTATCACTTCTTTAGTGAATAATTTAAAGTTCATACCAAGTTGCCGTACTAAGCTCATGTTATATTCTGGCTGGTATAGTCAAATTCATCCTTCCAGCGTGGCGATCGTCACCTCCATGTTGAAATTTGCCCTTCTGAACGTATGGACATCAGTCCTCACGTCATCAGGAACACAATGTTAATTTCGTTAGGTTGTAGTTGTTCAACCATTCACAACCAGAGGTCACGCTGAGGTCGGCTTAGTTCGCCGTGAATTGTGTCACAGGGGCTCTTATAGAAATGTAGAAAATGGGTTGGTTCATCATTTCCAACAAATGCCTATTCACGTAGGTGTGGCCACTGATTGGGCATATTTTACTTTTGAAAACAATAATCCCATTTTAAAAACTAAACTTACATTTAATCTTTTCACAAATAGTTTAATATTTAAACATTTAAATTGCACAACAATTCCATGTGAATCTGATAACGAGAATGTGTAGACTTTCCAAGATACATTTTATGTCGTCCTGTCATCAGTGATAATGTCTCAGACGACAACTGATCTGACATCATATTCTTTAAGTACCAACTAATACTTTCAACTGGTTGGATTACCGAAATATGGTTCCATTCCCCAACCGTTTGATGTTACCAGACTCTCTCTATGTTAACAAAGGGCTTTCTAATAGTCCAATCTGCAGAGAGAGAAAAGGGGGAAAAGTATCTATGGGAGTCATAAACCTCACCAACAGGGAAACATCATGACACAGTCACAATATGCAAACTTAAAAAAAAAATATATATATATATTATTATATTATATGACTGGAGACATGCAAAATGTAACAGCAGATGTGTAAAAAAACCTATTCTAAAATGTGAGTGAAACATATGGTAAGAGCATCTGTTTAATTTGGAATGGTCTGTTTTTGAAAGCATATTAAGAAACCATTTTCATCTCCATTGTGAGCCATATTTACCAATCACCTCAGCCCAAATCTGACTGATTAGTTATTACCTGTAATAAGTGCATTCCTGGATAATTCTCACTGCATAACCATCACCATGAAAAAGTGTAATCCTTGCCTACACCAGTCACAGTTATTCCAGTCTTAATGTGAACAATGGATCTGGTCACCTCTCTTGGCAAGGGCATCAATGTCTGGTGTCATCGTTGATGTAGAGATTCTCAGAACAGCTAACAAGTGGTCATTTGTTCAATTTGATCTGTGACGGGATTTGTTGTTATTCATGACTGAGAACGTTTGTTCACACACATTTGTGGACCCGAATGTTTGGAAACTTAGTTTCATTCTGGGAGCCATAGATCTGGTCTATTGTTGCCGTTTTGTACTTCTCACTCCAAAGCACTTTCACGTTGGATGTCAATGAGCTCCAATTGTGTGTTTGGTGGTGCTTTCTCACTGTCGTGAAACAAGCTCCAGCTCTGTCTCAGTCTTGGTGAAGCGGCAGGACAACTCAGCATGCAGGTGGATCAAAGTGCTACTGTCTGTGTCAGTGAGGCACTGTGATGTGGGAGTGTCCAGTGTGGCCAGTGTCGGGAAATGAGCGAGAGACCGGCTGCTCATTTGTCTGAAGAACAACATAAGTTTGGTCTTGAAGACTTTCACATTGGAATACAGTTCATGCACAAAAACACAATTTCCCTGCAGTTTCACGTTTAGATCGTTCAGATGCCCCATGTCCACACCGAAAGCTACGTCGCCCAGCCAGTCTGTCTTTCAACTTGGAGAAGTCGTCAGCTTTACCAACCACATCAAGGAACATACCTATTTCCCCTCTCAGTTCTCACACACGGCAAAATACTTTCCCCAGGCTTAGCTATCACACATTTGAATGGTACAACAAGTCCTGGTGCTGGTTAAGCCCCCTTGCCCGTATAAAGTTGACCAGATTTACAACCGATTTGACAACATTTTCCAGCTTTAACACACTTTTACACAGGGCTTCCTGATGAATAATACAGTGAATTAGGTCTTTCTTCTTTTACTTTGTCTTGTAATCTTTTTAGCAGGCCAATGTTTTTACCGGTTATATTTGGTGATCCATCTGTTGTGACGTTTGTCAGTTTACTCCACGGTAGATTCATTTTTACCAAGCAGGCAGACAACCTGTCGTATAAGTTAGAGCCCCTAGTTGTTCCCATCATTGATTTGCATCGCAAGAAGTTCCTTCGTTATTTCCTCTGACAAAAATGAACAACTGAGCGGTGTCTCTGATGTCACTGCTCTCATCCAGTGCTATAGAAAAAGGATCGAAGCCATCTGCTTTTTTCTTCAACTCTGCGAAGAAAAAAGCTCCTCACCTTTCACTTCCACGCGCCTGGTGATGGTTCTGTGTGATAAGCAAATGATCTCAAGTAGGCTTTTACTCTCAGGACAAAGGACACCAGCAGTCTCCACTACTCTTTCCCCACCTCCCCGTCAGAAAAAGACTTGCTATGCTCTTGTATTGTATGTGCCACTACTTAGCTTGCCTTAGTTACAGAGTCTTGAGTAGAGCACCGTTTAGTAAACATATTTTGTTGGCCTTTTAAGTTTGTGGCAAGTTTTAAGGCTTCCTTGCTGTCACATCATGACCATAGAAAGCCTTTATTTTCTATGGTAGAGTAGGTCAGGGCGTGACTAGGGGTTTAGTCTAGTTTATATTTTCTATGTGGGGTTCTAGTTTGTTTTTTCTATGTTGGTGTTTTAGTATGATTCCCAATTAGAGGCAGCAGGCTATCGTTGTCTCTAATTGGGGATCATACTTAAGTAGCATTTTTATGTGGAAACCATATCGCGCTGCAGTTTGGTCCGACCATTATTACAACGAACGTGACACTTGCCTTTTCCTGAGAGAGATTACTAGCGTAGTTAGCATGCTTGCTTGAAAAATGACGATTGAGATCATATTCCTTAAAAACGGCAACACTTTCTTAAGATATCAGACATTCTGTCTTATGTCCAATACTAGTAAAAAAACACACGACATTCAGAGTCCACTAATTTTTCACATAAAAAATCATCAAGCAATGAAGTGGCTATGATGACTGAGCTCATTCTGAATCTAATTGTAGGGCCAAATATAGAGTGCGCTGCCAGGCTACATCGCCATCTATTGGAGGTTGTTTGTATATCATGGAATGAGTAAATAAAGGCCAAAAATCATAACTCAAATATAATAATATTTAATACATGTAAAAATGTCTCGCCGTACTTTGCCCCCCCCCCCCCCCCCCCCCGGTCTAGAGGCTATAGCAGCTACATGGTCACAACATCACGCTATCTGTTGAAACTGCTTGGCCAACCTCTGACAGGTGAGCAACAATAGAAGCCATTTAGAAGGTGCCATGGCACCGTCGTAGCTGGTTCTATGTCATCTACAGTGGAGCCTCACATTAATCTTCTGCTCTAATGTGCGCATTGTTATCCTCTTTCGCGCTGCGTGTAGAACGATACCCAAGGGAGCTGCATTCACAGACTCATTTATCAAACACCTAGTACGCAAGTAAATGGTAATGTCCTGGGCCTTGACAGGATCATGCAAATAGGACCATCCGGCCGAAGACCTCTCATGTGCAACAGCCATACCCATTGTAGTGGAAGAAATACCTCTGGATATAAAACTACAGACACATAGTCTCTCTCTCCTCTCTCTCTCACACACACACACACACACACACACACACACACACACACACACACACACACACACACACACACACACACACACACACACACACACACACAGGCCATGGGGTTCATCTACAGGACCAGGCATGTCTACAATATGTCTTCTCTCCTTGGGAGAGAATAATAGACCCTAGGCTTAAGTTGTCGACAAGAACAAAATGTGACATTTCCTTATACAACACACAACTGCTGTATCTGTGGAGATAAACTAATACTGAATATAAAGGAGTCATTTAGTTACCTGAGTGAGAGAAATACATGTATTTTCTTATCTAAGTGAGAGAAAGAAATGCCTTTTCCCCCTCTTGGCTACACAGACAGAGATGCTGTTTTGTGCTGAAATCTGGGGCAAGAGACAAGTGGAGGAGGAACTATTTTCACTGGGACAAAGTGCTAATTTGATTGATTGATTGAGTGGGTTTGTGTGTGTGTGTGTGTGTGTGTGTGTGTGTGTGTGTGTGTGTGTGTGTGTGTGTGTGTGTGTGTGTGTGTGTGTGTGTGTGTGTGTGTGTGTGTGTGTGTGTGTGTGTGTGTGTGTTTACAGTATTCGGCTGTGTACACGAGAAGAAGACAAGTTAATTGCTGCTATATTTGGGTTAAGGCCATCATTAAGGATTTTGAACTTCCGAGGAAAGCTCTCAGAGACAAACAGACACACACACACGAGCAGTAAAGATGACTATTGTACTAAACAACTAAACTCACCCATGTACACAAGCCCATACAAACACACAGGTGCCGGTAATAAAGCAATTATAAATATGTCATAGGATGGTAAATAAATAAAGCGAGATCAACCAAAGCATTTTTGGAAAGGGTAGGAATAACTTGAATGTCTTTAGTACCTCCCCTCTCCCTCTCTCTCTCTCTCTCTCTCTCTCTCTCTCTCTCTCTCTCTCTCTCTCTCTCTCTCTCTCTCTCTCTCTCTCTCATAGACAATCATTTGTGGGCCTCTATTTCCTAATGATAAATAAAAGGTGGAAAGCAGTGAATAAAATATGAGGCAGATAGCAGGTGGACAAAATAGTGCATAAACAGACAGGATGGGATTGTCTGTTCACCATTAACTATGGATGGGCTTCAGCAAGCAAAGCCAAATAACAAGTTCCACAGAGAGCCATCGCTAAACACACATCATCATCAAAACACACCGCCCGCCATCTACTTCCCCATCCTGGCAAAACACACACACCATCAACATAGTTTTTTGCACTATTACACCCCCATACACAAAAATAAACTCAGCAAAAAAAGAAACGCCACTTTTTCAGGACCCTGTCTTTCAAAGAGAAATTCGTAAAAATCCAAATAACTTCACAGATCTTCATTGTAAAGGATTTAAACACTGTTTCCCATGCTTGTTCAATGAACCATAAACAATTAATGAACATGCAGCTGTGGAATGTTCGTTAAGACACTAACAGCTTACAGACGGTAGACAATTAAGGCTACAGTTATGGAAACTTAGGACACTAAAGAGGCCTTTCTACTGACTCTGAAAAACACCAAAAGAAAGATGCCCAGGGTCCCTGCTCATCTGCGTGAATGTGCCTTAGGCATGCTGCAAGGAGGCATGTGACTGCAGATGTGGCCAGAGCATTAAATTGCAATGTCCGTACTGTGAGACACCTAAGACAGCGCTACAGGGAGACAGGACCGACAGCTGATCGTCCTCGCAGTGGCAGACCACGTGTAACAACACCTGCACAGGATCGGTACATCCGAATATCACACATGCAGAACAGGTACAGGATGGCAACAACAACTGCCCAAGTTACACCAGGATGCACAATCCCTCCATCAGTGCTCAGACTGTCCGAAATATGCTGAGAGAGGCTGGACTGAGGGCTTGTAGGCCTGTTGTAAGGCAGGTCCTCACCAGACATCACCGGCAACAACGTCGCCTATGGGCACAAACCCACCGTCGATGGACCAGACAGGACTGGCAAAAAGTGCTCTTCACTTACGAGTCGTGGTTTTGTCTCACCAAGGTGATGGTCGGATTCGCGTTTATCGTCAAAGGAATGACCGAGGCCTGTACTCTGGAGCGGGATTGATTTGGAGGTGGAGAGTCCATCATGGGCTGGGGCGGTGTGTCGCAGCATCATCAGAATGAGCTTGTTGTCATTGCAGGCAGGGAAGACATCCTCCTCCCTCATGTGGTACCCTTCCTGCAGGCTCATCCTGACATGACCCTCCAGCATGACAATGCCACCAGCCATACTGCTCGTTCTGTGCATGATTCCAGGACAGGAATGTCAGTGTTCTGCCATGGCCAGCAAAGAGCCCGGATATCAATCCCATTGAGCACGTCTGGGACCTGTTGGATCAGAGGGTGAGGGTCATTCCCCCCAGAAATGTCTGGGAACTTGCAGGTGCCTTGGTGGAAGAGTGGGGTAACATCTCACATCAAGAACGGGCAAATCTGGTGCAGTCCATGAGGAGGAGGTGCACTGCAGTAAATGCAGCTGGTGGCCACACCAGATACTGTCACGCCCTGGTCGATGTATTTTGTGTTTATCTTCATTTATTTGGTCAGGCCAGGGTGTGGCATGGGTTTTTGTATGTGGTGTGTATGTATTGGGATTGTAGCTAGTGGGGTGTTCTAGTTAAGTCTATGGCTGTCTGAAGTGGTTCTCAATCAGAGGCAGGTGTTTATCGTTGTCTCTGATTGGGAACCATATTTAGGCAGCCATATTCTTTGAGTGTTTCGTGGGTGATTGTCCTTAGTGTCCTTGTTCCTGTCTCTGTGTTAGTTTACACAAGTATAGGCTGTTTCGGTTTTCGTTACGTTCTTTGTTTTTGTAGTGTTTATAATTGATTCGTGTTTTACGTTTGTTCATTAAACATGGATCGCAATCTACACGCTGCATTTTGGTCCGACTCTCCTTCACCACATGAAAACCGTTACAGATACTGACTGCTACTTTTGATTTTGACCCCCCCCCCCTTTGTTCAGGGACACATTATAAAATTTATGTTTGTCACATGTCTGTGGAACTTGTTCAGTTTATGTCTCAGTTGTTGAATCTTGTTATGTTCATACAAATATTTAGAAATGTTAAGGTGGCTGAAAATAAACGCAGTTGACAGTGAGTGGACGTTCAGTTTTTTTTCTGAGTTTACAAACACACACAACCCATCGTCTACACCTCCTTCAGTTAAACACACTCATCCTTCTACCCTCATTAAATATACACCATACCTTCTCATCCCACACCCCCATTAAATACACACCTTTCCCGCTCATCTCCCACCCCCATTAATTACACACCTCACCCTCTCATCTCCCACCCCCATTAATTACACACCTCACCCTCTCATCCCACACCCCCATTAAATACACACCTTGCCCGCTCATCTCCCACCCCCATTAATTACACACCTCACCCTCTCATCCCACACCCCCATTAAATACACACCTCACCCTCTCATCTCCCACCCCCATTCATTACACACCTCACCCTCTCATCTCCCACCCCCATTCATTACACACCTCACCCTCTCATCTCCCACCCCCATTAATTACACATCTCACCCTCTCATCTCCCGCCCCCATTAAATACACACCTCACCTTCTCATCACCCACCCCCATTAATTACACACCTCACCCTCTCATCTCCCACCCCCATTAAATACACACCTCACCCTCTCATCTCCCACCCCCATTAATTACACACCTCACCCTCTCATCTCCCACCCCGATTAATTACACACCTCACCCTCTCATCTCCCACCCCGATTAATTACACACCTCACCCTCTCATCTCCCACCCCCATTAATTACACACCTCACCCTCTCATCTCCCACCCCCATTAATTACACACCTCACCCTCTCATCTCCCACCCCCATTAATTACACACCTCACCCTCTCATCTCCCACCCCCTTTAATTACACACGTCATCATTTCATTTCACTGTCATCCAAGCACCACTATACTTCCTCTATCTACGAGGACAGCAGCCAGGCTGCTGAAAGTTGAGCCCACAACAGGTGTGTCACACACACACACACACACACACACACACACACACACACACACACACACACACACACACACACACACACACACATATCCATATCCATCTTAGCTCCGTCCTACTCATAGCAGAAGGCATTAAAGGACAGAGACACACATACTCACACACAATATGAATAAACAAAGGAGGGACAAACATTGTGTGTGTGTGTGTGTGTGTGTGTGTGTGTGTGTGTGTGTGTGTGTGTGTGTGTGTGTGTGTGTGTGTGTGTGTGTGTGTGTGTGTGTGTGTGTGCGTATGTATAAACTACCGTTCAAAGGTTTGGGGTCACTTAGAAATGTCCTTGTTTTTGAAATAAAAAATTGTCCATTAAATGACTATTGGAGCTGGAAACGGCAGATTTTTTATGGAATATTTACATTATTCATTATTAGCAACCATCAACCCTGTGTTCCAATTGCACGTTGTGTTAGATAATCCATGTTTATAATTTTAAAAGGCAAATTGATCATCAGAAACCCCTTTTGCAATTATGTTAGCATAGCTGAAAACTGTTGTTCTGATTAAAGAAGCAATAAAACTGGCCTTCTTTAGACTAGTTGAGTATCTGGAGCATTAGCATTTGTGGGTTCGATTACAGGCTCAAAATGGCCAGAAACAAAGCACTTTCTTCTGACACTCGTCAGTCTATTCTTGTTCTGAGAAATGAAGGCAATTGCCAAGAAACTGAAGATATCGTACAACGCTGTGTACTGCTCCCTTCACAGAACAGCGCAAACTGGCTCCAACCAGAATAGAAAGTGGAGTGGGAGGCCCCGGTGCACATCTGAGCAAGAGGACAAGTACATTAGAGTGTCTAGTTTGAGAAACAGATGCCTCACAAGTCCTCAACTGGCAGCTCATTAAATAGTTCCCGCAAAACACCAGTCTCAACATCAATAGTGAAGAGGCGACTCCAGGATGCTGGAGTCTAAAGAAGGCCAGTTTTGTTGCTTCTTTAATCAGAGCCGTTTCCAGCTACAATTGTCATTTACGACATTAACAATTTCTACACTGTATTTCTGATCAATTTGATGTTATTTTAATGGACAAAAAAATAGCTTTTCTTTCAAAAACAAGCGTTGTACGATATCTTCAGTTTCTTGGCAATTGCCTTCATTTCTCAGACCCCAAACTTTTGAAAGGTAGTGTATATAATCATAATTTACTTCACAATAAACAAGATGATAGACATAACTCATATTTGTTATTTATTAGCATAACATGTTTTTATCTAATAATAATAAATATCAAAATCAAAATCAATGAAAGTTTATTTGATTACAGTACATTCCATTTGCAGAGAAGCCAAGAGGCACGTAAACCTAGGAACAAAGAGAGAATAGAAAAGCCATTGGGACAGAAATGGCCTTGTCTGGTACAGTATTACACTTATAGGAGAGAGTGACGTGTTTCCTCCACTACTTCTGGTTCCATTCTGGAGTCAGAGGTCCATTCATTTCAATGGAGCTTGTGTTTTGACTATACATAATGCACGAAAACAATCAATAATTTTGAGGAGGGTAGATATACAGATATTTTGCTCATGGTTTTTAAAGCAGTGTGTCACTTCACCATGTTTATTAATCTCAAAGTGCTTTAGAAATGTGTTCCATTGAAATGAATGGCTCTGGAAGTAGACATATGAAGACAGGTTAGATTCACTACTTCTTGTTCTCCCAGCGTACCCAGCAAACAGGGGTCGTCCTGAGGACATTCGACAACGTTCCCATTAGTTCCCTTAAGGGTTTCGGCGCAATGTTATCCCACTGACGTTCTGAGAATGTTCTAAGAATGCTGTGTGATGGTCCGAAGGGTAGTTCCCTGTAAGTTACCAGAACATCACTGAAGACCCTGTCAGGACCATGTTAGGACCTTTTTAGGACGTTCTCAGGACTTTCATTTTACTAGTCCTTAGGATGTTGCATGATGGTCCCAAGGGAATGTTCTCTGGGGGACCTTTTTGTCGTTCCCGGGTTTGTGCCGTGGACGTTTTTAGCAAGTTCTTGGGATGTTGTGTCATGGTCCCCTGGAGATCTTGTTCCCTTAGAGGTTTTTGTCACGTGATGGTCCCATGTGTCCCAAACCATTATAAGTAATGTTTTTTGTAAAGGTAAGTGGTAACGCTGTTCAGCAAAAATGATGTACAAATCTTTAATCAATGACAATATGATTAGATTTAACATGATCACTTAGTACTGACTTTCCAATATGACCCCACCTGGGATTTGAACTCAGAACCTCTGGATTTGGGGTATGCTGATCTTTCTGACACAAAAACCCAAGAACATCCTAAAAACGTCCTCAGGGTCAACCGGGAACTAGACAAAACCTCCAGGGGACCATGACACAACATCCCAAGAACGTCCTAAAAACATCCTTTGGGATGTCCCCGGGACCAACCGGGTACTAGACAAAACCTGATGACGTCCTGATGACTTTAGGCATCCCGGGGACGTGCTAACGACTCATTCTTGTTTGCAGGGTAGCCTACTCACCAACACAGCCACATTCACCACCACACTACAAAGCTCCCCTCAAACAAAGAGCAACCCTTACCCCTGCAGTCCATGAGGTACAAAAATACATCTTTAGTATCGATACATTCATATCATTTTTCTTCTTCTCTTGGTCTATTGAAACGTGTAAATATTTCCTTTTATTCTGATTGGTCTCGGACATGGAACTCCGAGGCAGTCTGTTACACAGGAGGATGGTGGCACTTTAATTGGGAGGACGGGCTCGTGTTAATGGTCGGACTGGAATAGGTGGAATGGTATCAAATACACCAAACGTGTGGTTTCCATGTGTTTCATGCCATTCCATTCACTCCGTTACAGCCATTATTATGAGCTATCCTCTCCTCAGCAGCCTCCACTGATCTCTTACCAATGGGAGACGTATTGGGAAAATATGCCTAATAGGTCTAATGAGTCATTAACCAATAAGCTATTGGGATTGTGCTGCTGGCGTTTAACTACAGGGGTGTCTCTTGCTACTTGTGTCTAAAACTTGCCAATGTTTTTATATCAAAAGACCCCGTCCCTATAAATATGTGTTGATAAATGCCCAAGTTCACTAATTAAAGAATGAACTGTGTTTCCTTTAAATAGATAAATGGCAAGCTGGATTTCCATAGAGTGACATGCAGCATGTTAATGTCTCTACAGGCACTACTCAAAGGCTTAGAGAGGCATGCACACAGACAGACAGACAGACAACAGACAGACAGACAGACAGACAGACAGACAGACAGACAGACAGACAGACAGACAGACAGACAGACAGACAGACAGACAGACAGACAGACAGACAGACAGACAGACAGGACAGACAGACAGACAGACAGACAGACAGACAGACAGACAGACAGAACAGACAGACAGACAGACAGACAGACAGACAGACAGACAGACAGACAGACAGACAGACAGACAGACAGACAGACAGACAGACAGACAGACAGACAGACAGACAGACAGACAGACAGACAGACAGACAGACAGACAGACAGACAGACAGACAGACAGACAGACAGACAGACAGACAGACAGACAGACAGACAGACAGACAGACAGACAGACAGACAACAGACAGACAGACAGACAGACAGACAGACAGACAGACAGACAGACAGACAGACAGACAGACAGACAGACAGACAGACAGACAGATAGACAGACAGATATACAGAAAATGACAGAGAAAGAAAGGGAGCGATTTGCGTTGAGAAAGAAAGACCGAGAGTCGCCTCGCTGTGCACAGTATGACAGACAACAGCAGGGGCTGTGTCGCTCCAGGCACACCCCGAGGGACCGCCACGAAAGACCAGACTCCAACAATCCACCCTTTCTTTCTCACAGCATAGCCTCAGTCCATCCTATACCCATCAAACCAGCACCTACCTACCAGCCCCAAAACACCAGCACCTTAGCAACCCACTAACCAGCCCCAACCAACCCCCCCAACCAGCCATACAAACCAGCCCCTACCAACCCCTACCAACCAGCCCCTACCAACTAGGACCTACCAACCCGTCAACCAGCCTTTACCGACCAGGCCCTATCAACCCACAAACCAGGCCCTACCAACCCACCAACCAGCCCCTACCAACCAGATCCTACAAACCCACCAACCAGGCCCTATCAACCCACAAACCAGGCCCTATCAACCCACCAACCAGCCCCTACCAACCAGATCCTACAAACCCACCAACCAGGCCCTACCAACCCACCAACCAGCCCCTACCAACCAGATCCTACAAACCCACCAACCAGGCCCTACCAACCCCCCAACCAGCCCCTGCCAACCAACCCCTACCAGCCAGCATATACCAACCGGCCCCTACCAACCCACCAACCAGCCCCTACCAACCCACCAACCAGCCCCTACCAACCCACCAACCAGCCCCTACCAACCCACCAACCAGCCCCTACCAACCCACCAACCAGCCCCTACCAAGCCACCAACCAGCCTCTAACAACCATGCCCTACCAACCAACCGAACCAGCCTCTACCAACCAGGCCCTACCAACCCACCCCAAAACACTAGGCACTGGTCCCCATCCACAGGCCCAGACCTTGGCTACAAGAGCAGGGAGGGAAAACTAGAACCTGGAACTCTCTTCCTCATACCCCCACCTCCACCACTCTCTCTTCCTCATCCCTCCACCTCCACCACTCTCTCTTCCTCATCCCCCCACCTCCACCACTCTCTCATCATCATCACCCACCTCCACCACTCGCTCTTCCTCATCCCCCCACCTCCACCACTCTCTCTTCCTCATCCCCCCACCTCCACCACTCCCTCTTCCTACCACCTCCACCACTCCCTCTTCCTTATCCCCCCACCTCCACCACTCTCTCTTCCTCATCCCCCCACCTCCACCACTCTCTCTTCCTCATCCCCCCAACTCCACCACTCTCTCTTACTCATCCCCCAACCTCCACCACTCCCTCTTCCTCCCACCTCCACCACTTCCTTATCCCCCCACCTCCACCACTCCCTCTTCCTTATCCCCCCACCTCCACCACTCTCTCTTCCTCATCCCCCCACCTCCACCACTCTCTCTTCCTTATCCCCCCACCTCCACCACTCTCTCTTCCTCATCCCCCCACCTCCACCTCCACCACTCCCTCTTCCTCATCCCCCACCTCCACCACTCTCTCTTCCTTATCCCCCCACCTCCACCACTCTCTCTTCCTCATCCCCCCACCTCCACCACTCTCTCTTCCTCATACCCCACCTCCACCACTCTCTCTTCCTCATACCCCCACCTCCACCACTCCCTCTTCCTCATCCCCCCACCTCCACCACTCTCTCATCCTCATCCCCCCACCTCCACCTCTCTCTCTTCCTCATCCCCCTCCTCCTCCACCACTACCTCTTCCTCATCCCCCCACCTCCACCACTCTCACTTCCTCATCCCCCCACCTCCACCACTCTCTCATCCTCATCCCCCCACCTCCACCACTCTCTCTTCCTTATCCCTCCACCACTCTCTCTTCCACATCCCCCCATCTCCACCACTCTCTCTTCCTCATCCCCCCACCTCCACCACTCTCTCTTCCTCATCCCCCCACCTCCACCACTCTCTCTTCCTCATCCCCCCACCTCCACCACTCCCTCTTCCTCATCCCCCACCTCCACCACTCTCTCTTTCTCATCCCCCACCTCCACCACTCTCTCTTCCTTATCCCCCCACCTCCACCAATCTCTCTTCCTCATCCCCCCACCTCCACCACTCCCTCTTCCTCATCCCCCCACCTCCACCACTCTCTCTTCCTCATCCCCCACCTCCACCACTCTTTCTTCCTCATCCCCCCACCTCCACCACTGTCTCTTCCTCATCCCTCCACCTCCACCACTCTCTCTTCCTCATACCACCACCACCTCCACCACTCTCTCTTCCTCATACCACCACCTCCACCACTCTCTCTTCCTCATCCCCCCACCTCCACCACTCCCTCTTCCTTATCCCCCCACCTCCACCACTCTCTCTTCCTCACCCCCCCACCTCCACCACTCTCTCTTCCTTATCCCCCCACCTCCACCACTCTCTCTTCCTTATCCCCCCACCTCCACCACTCTCTCTTCCTCATCCCCCCACCTCCACCACTCCCTCTTCCTCATCCCCCACCTCCACCACTCTCTCTTCCTTATCCCCCCACCTCCACCACTCTCTCTTCCTCATCCCCCCACCTCCACCACTCTCTCTTCCTCATACCCCACCTCCACCACTCTCTCTTCCTCACCCCCCCACCTCCACCACTCCCTCTTCCTGATCCCCCAACTTCCACCACTCTCTCATCCTCATCCCCCCACCTCCACCACTCCCTCTTCCTCATCCCCCACCTCCACCACTCTCTCTTCCTCATCCCCCCACCTCCACCACTCTCTCTTCCTCATACCCCCACTTCCACCACTCTCTTCCTCATCCCCCCACCTCCACCACTCCCTCTTCCTCATCCCCCACCTCCACCACTCTCTCTTCCTCATCCTCCCACCTCCACCACTCTCTCTTCCTCATCCCCCCACCTCCACCACTCCCTCTTCCTCATCCCCCACCTCCACCACTCTCTCATCTCTCCTCCAATCCAACCAACTAGAAACCCCGCCAGCAATGAGTGAAAGAGCAAGCAAGACCCCCCATCCAACTCCTCTTCTCTCTCCCTCCCTCCCTCCCTCCCTATCCACCCAGGCATCTCCACTATTCCCTCCATTGCTGATGCAACCCAGTCTCCTCCTCCTCGTCCTCTGTCATTGTGCAGTCCTGCTGTTCCTCCTCTCCACTCCTCCAGACCCCAGAGCCTTCTCCGGAGGATAACACACAAAGTCACAGTGACCTTCATGATTCTATACCCCTCTAGAATACTACTGGAACATCTGCTAATGTTTATACACGGTAAAGCTACCTATAAGCTACCTACTGCCCCTCTGCTTTTGTCATGCTATTTGAAAAGAAAACGTGCCTTGGAAACAGAGATAGAAAATGAAAGGTTATCATTATCATCAGAGATCTGATTGTGTTCCTTGTAAGAGTGTATACTCCCCTGATATAGGGACCTGGTTGTTAGTCCCATACACTATTTTAGTCCAGTATCTCTTTAGTCCAGTATCTCTTCAGTTCAGCATCTCTTTAGTCCAGTATCTCTTTAGTCTAGTATCTTTTTAGTCAATACAGTATCTCT
>NC_034190.2:16252310-16282310 GCF_002021735.2 Oncorhynchus kisutch
TTAATGTGAGACAAGGGTTATGGGTTAATCCCGTGGCGAACATCGTGGACTGGCTCAGGTAAGGATTACAGTTACCACCGGGAACCACACTGAGAGACAACCTGTCAAACACTGTCCTCCCAGAGAGAGAGAGAGAGAGAGAGAGAGGGGGGGGGGGGAGACCGATACAGAGAGAGAGAGTGAGAGAGAGAGTGAGAGAGAGAGAGAGAGAGAGAGAGAGAGAGAGAGAGAGAGAGAGAGAGAGAGAGAGAGAGTGAGAGAGAGAGAGAGAGAGAGGAAGGAGGGGGAGAGAGACCGATACAGAGAGAGTGAGAGAGAGAGAGGAAGGAGGGGGAGAGAGACCGATACAGAGAGAGTGAGAGAGAGAGAGGAAGGAGGGGGAGAGAGACCGATACAGAGAGAGTGAGAGAGAGAGAGGAAGGAGGGGGAGAGTGACCGATACAGAGTGTGAGAGTGAGAGAGAGAGAGGAAGGAGGGGGAGAGAGACCGATACAGAGAGAGTGAGAGAGAGAGAGGAAGGAGGGGGAGAGAGACCGATACAGAGCGTGAGAGAGAGAGAGGAAGGAGGGGGAGAGAGAGAGTGAGAGAGAGAGAGGAAGGAGGGGGAGAGAGAGAGTGAGAGAGACCGATACAGAGAGAGAGAGATGGGAGGATGGTGGTGAGACAGAGAGAGGGAGAGCAAAAAAGGTTCTGCCCACTCCTCATCCTCTTTTATCCATTCATCCATCTCTATTACCCCTTTTTCTCTCCCTCTCTCTCTGCCTCTCACCCTTCCTCCTCTCCTCTCCCTATCAGCACAGGCCAGGGTGATGGAGCGATGTACCACTGGGCGAGACCCACACTCCGCTTCACCTGCCAGAAGTCTAATGCCAATTTAGCCACCTGCCAATCAAAACCATGGGATAAGCTACCACAGAGACTCTGTGTACATTTTGTTCTATTTTGGAACATTACACAATTATGAAACCCTCTAAAGCTCATTCTATTTAGTGTTGCTAGAGCCTGCTAATTCTACAGCCTGTGGAATAGCACCTGTTCCTGTTTAGCTGACTTCAGTTCAGTCCTTTCTCAAGTGTTACAATGTAAGCGGTCCTCCATAGAGGGGAACCATAACATGTCGGTTCCTGATTCCACTAAAGGTTCAACACGTTCGCCTTGATACCATTTGGCGAATCCCAATTCCGCTCCAATCTGTGTCCTCTAGAAGAGTTTGAAGAGCACTCTCTTCCTGTCCTCCGGTTCTACCTCTCAACCTCCTTCGTTTTCTCCTTCCCTCGTTCTCTCCCTCCATCCATCTACCACCTGAGAAGGCCATATGGCTGCTGTGTGCCTGAGTGCCAGAAGCTCACCTGACTAATGCTGCTGCTTTTAGCCAAAAACCTCACACACACACACACACACGCACGCACGCACGCACGCACGCACGCACGCACACACACACACACACACACACACACACACACACACACACACACACAGCGTACTGTACCTCCTGGTCTAGGTGTCGTAGTTGTCCCCAGGTCTCCTCAGCTTTAGCTGCTGACTCTGCTGTGCTGATCTGGAGAATATCTGCAACACCGTTTAGAAAGAGTCATAAATATTCACACAAACAAACAGTGAATTGGTGAAGCTGTTACTGTTAATTACAACTCGTGACTGTGATTGGAGCTGTGATTGTGGTTGTGGAGACCTGTAGATGTGATTGTGGTTGTGGTTGTGGCTATGGAGACCTGTAGATTTGATTGTGGTTGTGGTTATGGAGACCTGTAGATGTGATTGTGGCTATGGAGACCTGTAGATGTGGTTGTGGCTATGGAGTCCTGTAGATGTGATTGTGGTTATGGTTGTGGAGACCTGTAGATGTGATTGTGGTTATGGTTGTGGAGACCTGTAGATGTGATTTTGGTTGTGGAGACCTGTAGATGTGATTGTGGTTGTGGTTATGGTTATGGAGACCTGTAGATGTGGTTGTGGTTATGGTTATGGAGACCTGTAGATGTGGTTGTGGTTATGGTTATGGAGACCTGTAGATGTGGTTATGGTTATGGAGACCTGTAGATGTGGCTGGTGGGCTCCCTGGACCGCTGACTGGACAGGCTCGACTAGGAGAGAAGGAGAACAGTGGAGACGTCTCTGTACCGTCACTGTCTTCTGTACCGTCCACAACCCTGGAAAGAGACAGAGAGAGGCAGAGACAGAGAGAGAGAGAGAAGCAGAGGGAGTGAGCGCCAGAGGGAAGAAGGGAGTGAGGGACAGAGAGAGAGGGAGGGAGGGAGGGAGAGCAAGAGAGGGGGAGGAAAGGGACGGATTAGACAGGCGGACTGATAGACAGATCAACTGATGTCAAAAAGTGATTGATGAGTCAATAAAATGCAGGAGAGTATTAGCTGTTACCTAGGGCTGAGGTTGGAGGGGTCTAGCATGGTGAGAGCTGTCTGGTGGATCTGGATCTTCTTCCTCAGTTTCCTAGTGTTCTGGTGTGTTACTTCTCTGCCACTGTGCAACTCTCTCTCCATCTCGGCTCTACCTAGTGGAGACCTCCCAGATGACACCACTCTGGGGTACAGAACGATGTTCCGCTCCGATTCCGGAGACACAGACACCAGCTCATCTTCCTCATCCTCTTCCTTCTGCACCTGGTTCTCGATGATGGATGGATAGCACCGGATCACTCGTCCGTTGCCTCTCCCCTCTGACTAGAGAGAGAGAGAGAGAGAGAGGAGAAAGAAAGAGCATATAAGACAGAGAACACTCATTGGAGATTCAAACAACATTCACTGTGCATTCATGTTATTTTACAGACAGACAAGCAACATCACTTGTGCTTGGAGTCACACAATCAAATACATTTTGGGGACACCTTGTTCTACTGATGAATCTGGATGCTATGGAATTGAGAGAACAGAGTATTGCTGTAACTAAAGGACTGTCTGGAACAGACAGCACCAATGAGACCAGAGCTGCATCCCAAATTGCACCCTTTTCCCTACATAGTTCATTACTTTTTACCAGGGCCCATAGGGAATAGGGTGCCATTTGGGCAGGATTCCATTGTAATGTGTGTTAGCCAAACAGCCACCTTAGTGAAGAAGGTTCTATTTTTATAATAGCTAAAGTTCTCTCAGTGTTCTGTGCTGCCACGGCTGACAGAACTCAAGGTTCTCTCAGGGTTCTGTGCTGCCACGGCTGACAGAACTCAAGGTTCTCTCAGGGTTCTGTGCTGCCACGGCGGACAGAACTCAAGGTTCTCTCAGGGTTCTGTGCTGCCACGGCTGACAGAACTCAAGGTTCTCTCAGGGTTCTGTGCTGCCACGGCTGACAGAACTCAAGGTTCTCTCAGGGTTCTGTGCTGCCACGGCTGACAGAACTCAAGCCTGTACTTAATGTTACATACTCTGGGAAAAATGCTGAGCAATATATATTTAGATATAATTGAATAAGGTTCCACAACCTTTTTATACACAGACACTCGGAGAGAGAAAGAGAGATCAGGACCACAAATGTAAAAAAATCCATCTAGACACCGTAGCCCTAGAGCACACAAAAAACGATACATATCTCAGCCTAAACATCAGCGCCACAGGTAACTTCCACAAAGCTGTGAATGATCTGAGAGACAAGGCAAGAAGGGCCTTCTATGCCATCAAAAGGAACATAACATTTGACATACCAATTAGGATTTGGCTAAAAATACTTGAATCAGTTATAGAACTCATTGCCCTTTATGGTTGTGAAGTCTGGGGCCCGCTCACCAACCAAGAATTCACAAAATGGGACAAACATCAAATTGAGACGGCATGCAGAATTCTGCAAAAATATCTTCTGTGTACAACGTAAAACAATGCATGCAGAGCAGAATTAGACCGATACCGGCTAATTATCAAAATCCAGAAAAGAGACATTAAATTACAACCACCTAAAAGGAAGCGATTCCCAAACCTTCCATTACAAAGCCATCACCTACAGAGAGATGAACCTGGAGAAGATTCCCCTAAGCAAGCTGGTCCTGGGGCTCTGTTCACAAACACACCCTACAGAGTCCCAGGACAGCAGCACAATTAGACCCAACCAAATCATGAGAAAACAAAAAGATAACTACTTGACACATTGGAAAGAATTAACAAAAAAACAGAGCAAACTAGAATGCTATTTGGCCCTACACAGAGAGTACACAGCGGTAGAATACCTGACCACTGTGACTGACCCAAAATTAAGGAAATCTTTGACTATGTACAGACTCAGTGAGCATAGCCTTGCTATTGAGAAAGGCCGCCGTAGGCAGACCTGGCTCTCAAGAGAAGACCGGCTATGTGCACACTGCCCTCCAAAATGAGGTGGAAACTGAGCTGCACTTCCTAACCTCCTGCCAAATGTATGACAATATTAGAGAGACATATTTCCCTCAGATTACACAGATCAACAAAGAATTCGAAAAACAAATCCAATTTTGATAAACTCACATATCTACTGGGTGAAATACCACAGTATGCCACCACAGCAGCATGTTTTGTGGCCTGATGCCACAAGAAAAGGGCAACAAGTGAAGAATAAACACCATTTCTCTTTTGTACTTTAACTATTTGCACATCATTACAACAGTGTATATAGACATAATATGACATTTGACATGTCTGTAATCCTCTGGAACTTTTGTGAATGTAGTGCTGTTCATATTTCACTTGCTTTGGCAATGTAAACATATGTTTCCCATGCCAATAAAGCCCCTTAAATTGAAACTGAATTGAGAGAGAGTGAGGGGGAGGGTGAGATGGAGAAACAGAAAGAGGTCTCTATTCAGTGTTAAAATCCAGTATTGACTTGTAGGCTCTGGGAGCACCTGGCACACTAAGCCTTTGTGTGTAACAAGGTGGAAGCAAGAGCCCAGTGAAGCACATTAGTTAACTATGACTTGGGGAATAATGAAGGCAGCACAGGTACAGGTCGCACTTTGACCTTGGCTGTAATGAACAACCCCTGACCTCAATGATTTTGATGACCTTTCAACCCCTAATGAGCCAGATCTTTTGAAAAAGTCTGAAACCCTCTTTGAAGAGTATCTTAAATAACTCTCAAGGCGCCCCCGACGGGGCCCCCGACGGCCCTCACTCCCCAAAACAATAAGAAAGCACTGACCTTTCTGATAAATACTTTGTTGAGGAAAAATGTGCACGATACGATTGTTGTCTCACCTAACTATTTTAACATTAATGCACTAATAAATCGCTCTGGATAGGAGCGTCTGCTAAATTACTATTTAGATTGCTTATTACCTGCGATATGAGATGCTGTGAGTAAAATGCTGAATTTTAGAAGCAGAAAATAGCATGATATGTCTATTGATAGGTGACCAATGTTCTCATTCTTATTTAGTAAAAATCTGCCTTGTGGTTTCTGAAACCATCCACTGAATGCTCATGGCTCCGTGCACGCACGCACACACACACACACACACCATACACACCATACACACACACACACCCTATCCTTCTCTGATTAATCACCTGGTCTAATACTGTTCTCAGATTTCTACCCAAAATTCCCTCACTTCCTCTTGTAAATATTAAATTACGCCCCAATCTGCTCTGTAATTTAATGAGTCGCCAACGTTCTGTCAATCAAATCAGCTATTCCACTCAAACTTCCACTCAAAATGAATATCCCTCCCCATCCCCAACCCCCATCCCCTCATCACTCCATCCCCAACCCCCATCCCCTCATCACTCTATCCCATCCCTCCATTCCCAACCCCCATCCCCTCATCACTCTATCCCGTCCCTCCATTCCCAACCCCCATCCCCTCATCACTCCATTCCCAACCCCCATCCCCTCATCCCTCCATTCCCAACCCCCATCCCCTCATCACTCCATTCCCAACCCCATCCCTCCATTCCCAACCCCCATCCCCAACCCCATCCCCTCATCACTCCATTCCCAACCCCCATCCCCTCATCACTCTATCCCATCCCTCCATTCCCAACCCCCATCCCCTCATCACTCTATCCCATCCCTCCATTCCCAACCCCCATCCCCTCATCACTCTATCCCATCCCTCCATTCCCAACCCCCATCACTCTATCCCATCCCTCCATTCCCAACCCCATCCCCTCATCACTCTATCCCATCCCTCCATTCCCAACCCCCATCCCCTCATCACTCTATCCCATCCCTCCATTCCCAACCCCCATCCCCTCATCCCTCCATCCCCTCATCACTCCATCCCCAACCCCCATCACCTCATCCCTCCATCCCATCCCTCCATTCCCAACCCCCATCCCCTCATCCCTCCATTCCCAACCCCCATCCCCTCATCCCTCCATCCCTCATCCCTCCGTCCCCAAACCCCCCTCCACACCCAACCCCATCCCATCATCCTTCCATCCCCACCCCCAACCCCCCATCCCCAACCTCTCATCCCTCCATCCCCATATCCCCAACACCCTCCATCACCATAAAAACTCAAACTTCTCTCACCAATGAATATGCCCCCCCACCCCTCTCTCCATCATTCCCTACTTCTCCTTCTCTCTCTGAACCCCCTCCACCATTAATAATAATCATTATGCCAAAGAGCGATTTGAGTCAATTACAAGAGATGGAGACTGGAAGAGTTTTTACTACTGTGTCATAAGAAACATTAAATGATTTTGGAAGAAGTTTATTCATGGTTATTTGTGGGTCCGTTTCTGAAGGGGCTCTGCACCATTATTAAAACATCCAAAAGCCCTTAAAGGAGATATGCTGACTATAAATTCTCAGTACAAACCCCCTGGCTTTGTTTTACATAGAAAATAGCCAACATTGATAGAACTGTTATCAGATATCTTCGTTAGTGTCTTTTTAACCGTACCTGTGTGTCCAAAGGTTTGGTGGACAATCTGGACATAACCTGTCAGAAAGAAAAGTCAGTGAATTGAACATGTCTATATTGCCCAACCCAGATGTTATCCTCCCTCTCAGAAACTCTTTATGACATAATGTTGTTACAGGAAATCTCTCATGAGCTGCCCCTCTCAATAGCATAGTTTTCCACTTTGCGCTGTGGCAGTGTGTGTGCGTGCGTGCGTGTGTGTAAAGTGGGCCAGTGTTATTTGGGCAGCAGGACCAGACACACCTGACTGTAATTACAGCAGCATTCCTCATTTAGGAACCCAGGCTATTGCTGCACTCCATCATCTCCCTCCCTCCCTCCCTCCCTCCCTCCCTCCCTCCCTCCCTCCCTCCCTCCCTCCCTCCCTCCCTCCCTCTGCTCGCTCTCTCTCTCTCTCTCTCTATGTATGTGCATGTGACTCACATGGCACTCGTGTCCCTCTCTCAGGTTGTATGTGAGATCCAGCTGGATGTCCTGGACAAAGCGGCTGGTGTACTCTGGGTAGAGGTCCAGTACCTCGTATAGACCACTCAGGTTGATACACTGCAGGTCACAGTAGGTTAGGGCCTTCACATCTGCGTTGGTCTTTATCACCCGGTCATCTATAGACATGTTGGCCCCGATCAGGTCACCCTTACCTGGGGAGGGAGAGGGAGGGATGGACGTTTCAAACAGAGAGCTGTAAACATAGAATTAGAATTACTAGAATAGACAAAGCCACAATTTCTAGGGCTGTATTTTTGTGTCATGGACTGTTATTAATAACATAATCTGATCAGTCATAGATCATAGTTAGAACATAGCATAGAATATATTGTATGTCATAAAGTGACACTATGTTTCAGTTTTTTTATTTAGGGTGCCCTCATTTTCATGTGTTGGATGTCGGCCCCGTGTATTGGCTAGGTGTGCATGATGTCATGAGGAAGCTGGAATAGCTCTTGAGCTGTGCTAAAGTATTTATCATTGTCATACTGAACTGTGAACATTGCTTATCTGCATTGGGTGCTGGGGGGTGCTGATAGTAAGCAGTGCTGTCGTGACTGCTCTCATCCCCTCGCTCTGCTCTTTTCTCTATTCACCCCTACCTCCCTCACTCCCTTTCTCCATTTGTCTCCTTTCCTCTCCTCTATCTGTTCCTCCCCTCTCTCTACCGCTCAACCCCCCCCCTCTTCTTTTGTGTGGCACACTCTTGCTCGGAGCTTGGCTGAGCGGTTTTGGCTGTGAGAAGGTTTGTAAGGAGTTGGCGTAATGCTTTAGAGAGCTTCACTCTTCCCAGATTGTCAATGTCAGCCTGACCTTCTGCACAGTCAGCAGGAGAGCTCTGAAAGAGAGTGTTGTCCCTGTTAAATACTGTATACACACATTACATAGTCACTCTGGCCCAGAACAGGGCAGTTCGGCTGGCCCTTAACCTTAATAATATGCATGTCAATCTCTCCTGGCTCAAAGTAGACTTCACACACAGACACATGCATACACACACACACATGATAACATACGCACTATACACATATGTATACATGGATTTTGTGTTGTAGATAAGTGGTAGTGGGGTACCCCCCCCCACACACACACTAATAAGCAAACAAACAAGCATACAAAGGCTCAGTCACAGATACTGTACACAGGGACTCACACTCACACAGAGAGAGGGAGTGGCAGGTGACAGAGGCCTGTAGATTCAGCCCTACAATGGAAACTGTGATCCACAGGTGGCCTGTTGGGATGGAATCAGCCAAGTAGCATTACAAAGTGTTCCAACAATGGACTCCATCTGCCTGCCTGTCTCTCTGTCTCTCTGTCTCTCTGTCTGTCTGTCTGTCTGTCTGTCTGTCTGTCTGTCTGTCTGTCTGTCTGTCTGTCTGTCTGTCTGTCTGTCTGTCTGTCTGTCTGTCTGTCTGTCTGTCTGTCTGTCTGTCTGTCTGTCTGTCTGTCTGTCTGTCTGTCTGCCTGCCTGCCTGCCTGCCTATCTGTCTGTCTGCCTTTCTGTCTATCTGTCTATCTGTCTATCTGTCTGTCTGTCTGTCTGTCTGTCTGTCTGTCTGTCTGTCTGTCTGTCTGTCTGTCTGTCTGTCTGTCTGTCTGTCTGTCTGTCTGTCTGTCTGTCTGTCTGTCTGTCTGTCTGTCTGTCTGTCTGCCTGTCAACCTGTCTGCCTTTTTGTCCTCGGCCTACCTGCCCACCTATCCAACCCTCCCTCCCTTTCCTCCCCCTTCCATTCCTCCCTCCCTTTTCTCCATCCCTCCATCCCTTTCCTCCCTCGCTCCCTACCTCCCTCCCTTCCTCCCTTTCTCTATAACCAGCACCATGTCTCACCCAGTATAGCCAGCACCGTGTCTCACCTAGTATAGCCAGCACCATGTCTCTCCCAGTATAGCCAGCACCATGTCACACCCAGTATAGCCAGCACCATGTCTCACCCAGTATAGCCAGCACCATGTCTCACCCAGTATAGCCAGCACCATGCCGTCCTTCAGCACCTCCATGGACCCAGAGCAGACGAAGAAGATGGCCTGCAGGGCATCCCCCTGGCGCAGCAGGTACTCCCCAGGGGCGCAGAACGTAGTCTTGATGTGCAGGGACAGGGAGCGCAGGCACCCCCTGCTGGCCGAGGCAAACAGTGACAGCTCCAGGATCTCCTTGTTCAAGTGCATGGTGATGTCGGAGCGCAGCTCGTCTGGGAAGTCCTTCAGCAGCTATACGGGGGGATGGTGGAAGGGAGAGAGAGAGAGAGTGAAAGAGAGAGAGAGAGAGAGAGAGGGAGAGAGAGAAACAGAGATTGTTAGCCATGGCACGATTGCAGTTGACCATAAACTGCTATCTTGGTCAGGACCCTCTCGAGAAAGAGATTATTCATCTCAAGGGACTTCCTGATTAAAAAAGGTTAGAAAAAGGTCAGCTAAATAAATACAATTTTAAAAGTGATGATGTCACCAAAAATCTGCATGTCTAAGGCCACTTTGAATAAAGGCACTTTGGTGAAAATATTGCAAGTGTTTGCAATAAGTTGTGCTGACTTTAGCTGGTGCTGCATGGAGTGAGTTGAACTTTTGACCCAGCACGACTGGGGGTATCTTAAACAAACATTATTGAAAGAAGGCATAATGATACAACAGCACCACACACCAGCGCCTGTGTTCATAAAGCATCTCAAAGTATGACAAAGTATATACTCATCTAGGATCAGTTTTTCCTTACATATTATATTGAATGGACAGGGTGAACCTAATTCTAGATCAGCCCTCCTACTTTGACCCTATATTGAGACCTCTGCCAACACACTATTGTTCCCACCAGTGGCACCGTTTGGGCCCTAAAAATTCTTAGAACATTAGGCACATTTTTTTCAAGATTAAATTATTAACCTATCATCATTAAAATAATATTTTATTTACAATGTACTAATAAAACAAACAGTTTAATTTTCTTTTCTTGATTTTGGCAAAAAGTAAATATCCAGAGTGCCTCTGTATTGCCCCCCCCCCCCCCATTTACATGAAATGGTTCGGTCCTGCCCCCAAACTGTCGTGTCTCAGCTTCCTAAAGAGAAATCTGGCTTCCAAAAATGAAAAGAAAGAAAAGAAAGACAAGAGAGAGGAGAGAATGGGCGACAGTATGTCACCCAATTTTTCACAAAGGAAGTTGGATGAGGTCAGTGAGTGGTGTAAATTAACCTGGTAGCTTAGACCATAGTGAAATAGGCTACTTTTGCTCCCCTAACATTAGTTACTTAATATCTTCACAGAAAATTCTGAGTGTTTACATTTCGCTCTCTATTAGCCAACATTTAATCAATGCAGGCAAACTTTTAGCCATCTATTCACACTAAATCAGTAGTCCCTGCCGCTGCCTGGTGCCAGGCCCAACAGATGCAGCTTCAGGCTCAGCAGCCCTGTCTCCCCATCTCCATACCCCTGAACCAGCCCTGTCTCCCCATCCCCACCCCTCTGAACCAGCTCTGTCTCCCCATCTCTATACCCCTGAACCAGCCCTGTCTCCCCATCCCCACCCCTCTGAACCAGCCCTATCTCCCCATACCCACAGCCCTGTCTCCCCATCTCAATACCCCTGAACCAGCCCTGTCTCCCCATCTCCGTACCCCTGAACCAGCCCTGTCTCCTAATCTCCATACCCCTGAACCAGCCCTGTCTCCCCATCCCCACCCCTCTGAACCAGCCCTGTCTCCCCATCTCCATACCCCTGAAACAGCCCTGTCTCCCCATCCCCACCCCTCTGAACCAGCCCTGTCTACCCATCCCCACAGCCCTGAACCAGCCCTACTCACAACTGAAGGAGGAGGTTAGCAGCATTGTGTTGAATGACATGTCAGATGTCATAATTGCAGGTACTGCAATGCATTGAGGACATGAATGTGATTCTCCAGTCAGGAAAAATGTCACTTGACACAGAGGCAAATCAATATCAGAGCCTTAAAGGAAGAGGCTCTTAGAGATGGACGGGAGTCTCTCCTGTCTAAGGCAACACGGATTGCCACGCAAATGGATGTTGCACCTCAATTTAGTAAGGAACACAGCCGCCAGAGGAAAAGGAAGAGATTCCATGACTCTCAAGAAGAGACCGCTCAGGACAGTGCAGCAATGGTGTTTCAGAACACAGTGTTTTTACTGCTATGGACAACATCATAAGTGACTTGGACACTAGGTTCCAGAACACAGTGTTTGTTACTGCTATGGACAACATCATAAGTGACTTGGACACTAGGTTTCAGAACACAGTGTTTGTTACTGCTATGGACAACATCATAAGTGACTTGGACACTTGGTTCAACACCACTGCAAAAATTATAGAATAATTTTCTGCTGTTCTGAAAGTTGGTCAGATTAGAGGGGGTAAAGTCCCTTCTGTGTGCCAACCACTGATCATGAAGTATTCCAGAGATCAAAATGAAGTAAGACACCTGAACACTGTATATGCTGCCACTTTCCCCCCTAACTTGTCCCCTGAATGGAATTTGTCAGATGCAGCTGCAGAGCATTGTTGGAGAAGTGTGCTTTGCTTTACGTATATTTTGCACACTGCCTGTGACTGTTGCTGGTGGCGAGAGAGCTTTCAGTAAGATAAAACTGATAAACAACTATTTGAGGTCCACTATGTCCCAGGACAGGCTTTGCAGTCTTGCCATGCTGTCCATTGAAAGTCAGTTATCTAGAAAGCTGGACTTCAAAGACTTGATCAGTGACTTTACTAGCAAGACGGCTCAGCACTGGGCTCTTGGTGAGTAAGGCTGAGCGAGGGCCAGTGATAACTGCTAAATGGCATGGCTGTGGATATTGGATCACTACACACATGATGCCCACAGGCTGAGAACAAGACTGAGAACAAGATATATCTCAAAGTAATGGCTGGATTGCCATAAAATGTGTTGTGCCCAATCAAGACCCCAAGTGGAAGAAACCTATTGATTTGGTGACCCCTTGACCTTTCCTCTAGCGCCACCACCAGGCCTTTTCATTTCCATTTTGTTTTCCATTTCCACTTCACAGCTGCTTATTTTCTAGTTGGTATGTATACTTAGTTCAAAAGTCTGCTGCTGATTTTATTCTTTTGTTTGTTATATAATTCTATAGATGATAATGTTTATTGTATATAGATTTGATTTTCTACTGTATTATTGACTGTATGTTTGTTTTACTCCATGTGTAACTCTGTGTTGTTGTATGTGTCGAACTGCTTTGCTTTATCTTGGCCAAGTCACAGT
Source organism: Oncorhynchus kisutch (assembly GCF_002021735.2). NCBI lineage: Eukaryota > Metazoa > Chordata > Actinopteri > Salmoniformes > Salmonidae > Oncorhynchus > Oncorhynchus kisutch. The sequence goes on from NC_034190.2 coordinate 16,264,899, forward strand.
TGTAAATGAGAACCTACCTGGTTAAATAAAGGTGAAATAAAAAATAAAAAAATAGTATTGTAATTGAAAAGGTTAATATATATTTAAGTTATATTCATTGTAATTGAAAAGGTTAATATATATTTAAGTTATATTCATTGTAATTGAAAAGGTTAATATATATTTAAGTTATATTCATTGTAATTGAAAAGGTTAATATATATTTAAGTTATATTCATTGTAATTGAAAAGGTTAATATATATTTAAGTTATATTCATTGTAATTGAAAAGGTTAATATATATTTAAGTTATATTTCTGTTAAGAGAATTTTCCATTCAAGAATGTTACCATTAAAATGACATTTAGACTGTAAAAGACAGCCTTTAGCACATTTCTTATAGAGGGTATCAGTCTTGCATCAAATAGTGATTTCCACTGTATGCAGAATGTTGCATGCATGTCCGCACAGTGTTATATTTTCACAGCTCACTGTCAGTAAATATCCTACAGTAAATATTGGACTACAAGAGAGTTGCAAGCCTGCAAAGGTAGAGTTATTTAATGCTTTGAATGGGTCGATTGGGTTCTGGAGGTGTGTGGTCGCAGAAACTGCGCAGGGTTGGTGTGGCCTGTGGTGGTGGGGCCCAATGTGATATCTTTTTATGGGGCCCAATATCCCTGGCGGCGCCCCTGGTTCCCACCACAAAACACCAGCTACATTACTAAGCCATTAATGTCCTAATCATCATCTAATCATCCCTGACACACAACATCTGTCAGTCTCTGTTTTAGCCAATAGCAGAAACGTGCTGAACAGAAAATATCAGTGAGTCATCATGACAACAGAGGCCCACTTTAATCAACAGGCCTATCTATAATTCATACATCTGTGATTCATCTCTCTGCCCTATCTGAATGCTCTGTTCTATTATGTCTTTGCTGTCTGTCTCAAAAGCAAACAGCTCCTGAGGCATGATGGGCCACTGTCTCTCTTTTTGTCCTGCTCTGTATCTCAGTCTATCCATCTCTCATGCTCTTTCTCTCTCGTTCTCTCTCTCGCTCTCTTTCTGTCTCTCTTTCACCCCCCCTCTCTATTTTTTAAATACTTTTCCAGCCAAACTTCTTTATGGTTTACACTCTCATCATCAAGCCCTTGATAGTTGAATCAGGAGTGATAGTGTCGGGCTGAAACAATAACCTATAATAACACTCTCCACAAAGGGTGTTCAGATTGCTCACCTCGTTGGAGTCAATGCCGTTGTTGACAGACCATGTGGTCTGGAAGTACTCCAGCATGCGCTGTTTGAGGCCCTGGGGCAGGTGGTGGACCCGGATGAAGTCCTTCAGGTCCTTGGTGCGGGTGTGGTACTGGGACCAGCGAGAGTACATCCTCTGAATAATGGCTGTCACATTACCAAACACCAGGGCGTGCATCAACGCTGGAGGGATGGCGGGAAAGAGGGAGGGGGGAAGGGAGGAACAGAAGGGCGGAGGGATTGTTGGGCAGGCAGGCAGGCCGAGGACAGACAGACAGGAGGGAGGGAGGGTTGGAAAACAGGGTTTTGGTGGGGATGAGTTAGAGGGGCATGATATTGGGAGGTGGGTTTGGAGTTCGGAGTGTGGGAGTAAAATTGAGTTTGGGGGGTCACATTTGGAGATGGATGGGCAAGATATTTAGAGGTGGGGCATGAGATTTAGAGGTGGGGCATGAGATTTAGAGGTGGGGCATGAGATTTAGAGGTGGGGCATAAGATTTAGAGGTGGGGCATGAGATTTAGAGGTGGGGCATAAGATTAAGAGAAGAGGAAAACATTCTGAGAAAGATTTACTAGAGGTTGTGTGTGTGTGTGTGTGTGTGTGTGTGTGTGTGTGTGTGTGTGTGTGTGTGTGTGTGTGTGTGTGTGTGTGTGTGTGTGTGTGTGTGTGTGATTGCCCCCAGGCAGTCGGGGACATTTAATACAGCCAGGCTCATGAGCATTCAAAGGGAGAACACTTAACACTGTGACCTCATTTAAACCCACAGCCCCAAAACCAGTTCACAACTCTGGTTTGGACCAGCTAAAACCAAATAGAAGCAATCCAAACCAGCGGATCAGCCACAAGACCAGTCCTTATCACAGTAAAACTAGATAAAAACCAGACGAAGCTAACATTATGAACATTGCCTGGTGTTCACAGATGTCATTCTGAATAATTCTTACATGCATTAATTGTGATGTGCGTGTGTGTGCCCGTGTGTGTGTGTGCCCGTGTGTGTGTGGGCCCGTGTGTGTGTCTATCTCCCCTACCTCCGATGAGCATTGTGCAGATAGAGAAGATCTTCTCAGCGTCGGTGTTGGCCGACACGTTGCCGAAGCCCACGCTGGTCAGACTGGACAGGGTGAAGTAGAGAGAAGCGATGTAGACACTCCTCAGAGAGGGACCGCTCAGCCCCGTTCCGTTCACTTCCCCCAAGGGGTCATAGGGAGACTCCAGACGCTTCCCCAACTCATGAAGCCAGCCTGGAGACAGAGAGGAGGGAGGGAAAGATGGGCTTTGTTCCAATTCTCTACCCTTCTCTCGCTCAAAGCTCAAAGTGTACACTCGTACACTCCGTCATGATTTAGAAGAAGTGTAAGGAATGGTGGAAACTTCCTCCAGTCATGATTGTGAGGGGTGGAGAATCAGAAGTCATAGGCTTTGTCCAAAATGTCTTAATTTGCTCTAGATAGTGCATAACTTTTCACCAGAGCATTGCACTATATAGGGCAGGGGTCTCCAAGAGGTCGATTGTGAGCTACCAAAAGCTCGCAGCCTACCGATGAGTAACTCTCCAAACAATTCTGCATGTATTTTTCACGTGTTCCACCACAAACTATCATAAACAAATCTCATATGTATCAGACACCTCAAGCTCCTGGCTACTATCAATCAAATCCACATTGACATTATCCCGCCCCTGGTTAGCCACAATTAACTTAAAAGGTAACAATATCTGCCCATTCATTTCCAGCAATAATGCCCCTTTACGTCTGTGTGGTGCACGTTGTCTTTTATTCACTTTGTGTTGCCAGTTAGTGTTAATGATACAGTAACTGTCTTCTGGTTAAACAGAAAGACAAAAATAAATAAACACTATAAGATCTTTCCCCAAAACATTCATGATTATTTGTATCATTCGGGTGGGCTTTTGTTTTTTGCAAACTCTGTCATGACATATGCAGCAGCAAAAACATAGCTAGTCCAGCACATTCTTCTCTTGCCAAAGAAGCATTTAAAGGGGTATTTCACTCAAAGATCAACTTATTTTTTTCTTTTCCCAGCCCTCAAATTTTGTCTTCTGATGTTATTTTAAGAATTGACATGGACTCAGAACATCCAATGTCATTGTTTCTACATGAATAATTGTAATTTGGAGAGAGAAAACAGAACAAAAATTTACCAAGAAAATCTGAATTCGGGAAAATATAAAGAGAGAGCCTATTTGAAAGCTAGGAATTTTTATAAATCAGAAGCTCACAACATATTTAATCATTTAAAAGTAGCTCTCATGCTAAAAAAGGTTGGAGACCCCTAATATATGAAATAAGAGTGCCATTTCAGATTTGCCCATAATAGAGATAGAGATAGAGATTTAATCAGACCGACAAACGAAATGGTGGTGTTACGTTATTGTGTTGAGAGGTAGGTGAAGGAGTCAAGAGCAGGAGAGCAGAGATGTCCAAGTAGGGTCTTTTAATAGGCAAGTCCACCACAATAAGGTCAGGTACAATACCAAATAAATGCCCACGACAAAAGAGAACACAGTTACTCACGGAAGGAGGAAAAACAACGCTCCTTAAACTTATTACACTCAGTATAATACGTGAAAATAACTAAGGCACAACCTCAACGAGCAACATCACACAAATAATCCCGCACAAACCTAAGCAGGCAACAGGGGTAATTAAACACACAGAAATTAAAGCAAATTAAACCAGGTGAGAAAGAACCAAAGACAAAACAAACGGAGAAGGAAAAATTCATCAGTGATGGCGAGTAGGCTGGCGACGCTGAGCGCCGCCCGAACAGGGAGAGGAACCACCTTCGGTGGAAGTCGTGACAGGTGGATTGCCATCATATCTCAGGCTGATTGATTTGTGTGGATAAGATAAAGATATGCAAGAATAACTGTATCAAATAAATAATTCAAATACTGAGCTATATTGTCTGCTAAAAAAATTGGGAAGCTATATTATTTTATACTAATACAATTGCTCATAAAAATATAAACTTAAATATATATACTTTTTGCTCAAAAGGGTATGATTACGGATAAACCTGAATGAATGAGAAAATTACGGAGGGTCAAAGATCATACCTACATTAATGTGGATGCTACCATGATTATGGATAATCCTGAACTAATCCTGAATAATGATGAGTGAGAAAGTTATAGAGGGTCATGTTTTCCGTGCATACCTTAAACATGCTAACCTCCCATGTTATTGGTAATGGTGAGAGGTTAGCATGTCTTGGGGTTATGATCTTTGACCCGCTGTAACTTTTTCCTCATTATTCCCGATCCATTCAGGATTATCCGTAATCATGGTTGCATCCACATTATGTACAAGTGTTTAAAAATGTATTTTATTCCTATTTATTATAAAAGTGACTCCAAAATGTCACAAATTATTTACCATTATTTTTTACAATAATCTAATTTCAATAGTTTTTGGCATAAAATATAGCTCAGTATTTTAATTATTTATTTTATACAGTCATTTTTGCTCATCTTCATCAAGGGAGTCAATCATTTCAGACCCCACTGTATATACAGTATACCCGGAGTATACCAGACATTAAGAACACCTTCCTAATATTGAGTTGCACCCCCATGGCTGGATGTCCTTTGGGTGGTGGACCAATTTTGATATACACAGGAAACTGTTGAGCGTGAAAAACTCAGAAGCGTTGCAGTTCTTGGCACAAACCAATGCGCCTGTCGCAGTCCATGTAGGGTCAAATGACATTAGGAGGGCTAGCTCGGAACTGCTGAAAATGCATTTTAAAGCACTGATTCTTGCTCTGAAAGATTCCAAATAGTGGGCAATTATTTCAGCCCTGGTACCATCGCTGTGAAAGATTCAGCAGGCTACTAGCATTAAACACTTGGCTAAAAGACAACTGTAGTTCTGTTGGCATAACTCTTATAGATAACTTTGACACCTTTTGGTCCATCCAAATCATCTTGGCTCCTGGACCCTGTCTGTGCATTTCAAGGCTGCGTTGAGACAATGACTTATCATTGACCCAAGCCCTGCTCAGACAATCCTTACCATTATGTCGCTGAGTTGTCGTAGTGCTGCTGAAAATGTACATTGTCCCAGGGGCATTGGCAGTCATAATGTAAGTAACCTCATTTATGTACCTCTAACTCCCTTGAATGCTTCTGTCAATCCTACAGCTTTTGTATGCCGTAATTATGCGCCTATGAACATGGGTTATATTGTTAGCACTGGGCGGTGTGCCCTAGTAGGAAATTCACTGTGTGCAGCTCACCCTGCACTATCAGCTCAAACATAAATACCATTGTCATGTCTACCTCTGATAAGCCTCCCAATAAATCAATAAAGACTATCAAGAATCCCAGAAAAGTGCTACAAATTGCCCACATTAACATATATAGCCTAAGAAACAAGGTTCATGAAATTGATAACTTTCTAGTAACATAACATTCATATTCTGACTACCTCTGAAACTCACTTAGATAATACCTTTGATGATACAGTGGTATGCAATACATGGTTTCAACATCTTCAGAAGAGACAGGGTTGCCTATTGTGGAGGTGTTGCAGTGTATGTTCAGAGTCATATTCCTGTAAAGCTTCAAGACGATCTCATGTCAAACGGTGTTGAAGTAATACAGCTACAGGTTCACCTGCCTCACCTAAAGCTCTTTCTTGTGGGTAGCTGCTATAGACCACCAAGTGCTAACAGCCAGTATCTGGATAATATGTGTGAAATGCTTGATAATGTGTTTGATATCAACAGAGAGGTATATTTTCTGGGTGACCTAAATATTGACTGGCTTTCATCAAGCTGCCCACTCATGAAAAAGCTTCAAACTGTAACCAGTGCCTGCAACCTGGATCAGGTTATCAGTCAACCTACAGTACCAGGGTACTTACAAACAGCACAGGAATGGAATCATCCATGTGTATTGATCACAACTTTACTAATGCTGCAAAAAATCTGCTGTAAAGAAGGATCCAAATCCATTGGATGTAGTGACTATAATATAGTAGCCAATTCTAGGAAAACCAAAGTTCCAAAGGCTGGGCCTAATATCGTGTATAAGAGGTCATACAATAACTTTTGCAGTGATCGCTATGTTGAAGATGTAAAGAATATTTGTCGGTCTGTAGTGTGTAATGAGGAGCAGACGCTGCACTTGACACATTTATGAAATTGCTTATTCTAGTTAATAATAAGTATGCACCCATTAAGGTGACTGTAAAAACAGTTCAATCCCTATGGATTGATAAGGAATTATAAAATTGTATGGTTGAGAGCGATGAGGCAAAAGGAATGACAAATAAGTCTGGCTGCACAGACGATTGGCAAACGTACTGTACATTTAGAAATCATGTGATTAAACTGAAAAAATAAGAAGAAACTGTACTAAGAAACTAAGATAAATTACAGTGCATTCGAAAGTATTCACATTTAATTATATTACAGACTTATTCTAAAATGAATTACATTTGTCCCCCTCCAGTCAAAACACAATACCCCATAACCACAAAGCAAAACCAGGTTTTTACAAATGTTTGAAAATGTATTAAATAGAAAAAAGAAAAAAACGGAAATATGACATTTACATAAGTGTCACGTTCTGACCTTAGTTCCTTTATTATGTCTTTGTGTTAGTTTGGTCAGGGCGTGAGTTGGGGTGGGTAGTCTATGTTCTTTTTTCTATGTTGTGTTTTGTGTTTGGCCTAGTATGGTTCTCAATCAGAGGCAGGTGTCGTTCGTTGTCTCTGATTGAGAATCATACTTAGGTAGCCTGTTTTCCCCATTTTAGTTGTGGGTGATTGTTTTCTGTCTCTTCACCAGACAGAACTGTTTCGTTTCTGTTCGTGCTCCTTGTTATTTTGTTCAGTGTTAATAAATATGGACACGTACCACGCTGCATATTGGTCCGATCCTTCTTACGCCTTGTCAGTGGAAGACGAATCGCACTACAATAAGTATTCAGACCATTTACTCAGTACTTTGTTGAAGCAACTTTGGCATTGAATACAGCCTCGAGTCTTCTTGGATATGATGCTACAAGCTTGGCACACCTATATTTGCGGAGTTTCTCCCATTCTTTGCAGATCCTCTCAAGCTCTGTCAGGTTGGATGGGGAGCGTTGCTGCACAGCTATTTTAAGGTTTCTCCAGAGATGTTCGATCGGGTTCAAGTCCGGGCTCTGGCTGGGCCACTCAAGGACATTCAGAGACTTGTCCCTGAAGCCACTCCTGCATTGTCTTGGCTGTGTGCTTAGGGTCATTGTCCTGTTGGAAGGTGAACTTTCACCCCAGTCTTGAGCGCTCTGGAGCAGATTTTCATCAAGGATCTCTCTGTACTTTGCTCCGTTCATCTTTGTCTGAATCCTGACTAGTCTCCCATTCCCTTCGCTGCTGAAAAACATCCTCACAGCATGATGCTGCCACCATTCATCAGACCAGAGAATCTTATTTTTCCTGGTCTGAGTGTCCTTTAGGTGCCTTTTGGCATACCCCAAGCAGGCTGTTATGTGCCTTTTACTGAGTAGTGGCTTCCGTCTGGCCACTATCATAAAGGCCTGATTGCTGGAGTGCTGCAGAGATGGTTATCCTTCTGGAAGGTTCTCCCATCCCCGCAGAGGAACTCTGGAGCTCTTTCAGAGTGACCATTAGGTTCAGTGGTCATCTCCCTAACCAAGGCCCTTCTCCCCCGATTGTTCAGATTGGCAGGGCGGCCAATTACCCTTCCCCAGATCTGTGCCACGATACAATCCTATCTCGGAGCTCTACGGACAATTCCTTTGACCTCATGGCTTGGTTTTTGCTCTGACATGCACTGTCAACTGTGGGACCTTATATAGACAGGTGTGTGCCTTTCCAAATGTCCAATAAATAGAATTTACCACAGGTGGACTCCAATCAAGTTGTAGAAACATCTCAAGGATGATCAATGGAAACAGGATGCAGCTGAGCTCAATTTTGAGTCTCATAGCAAAGGGTCTGAATACGTATGTAAATAAGGTATTTCTGTTCTTTATTTGTAATAAATGTGCAAACATTTCTAAAAACCTGTTTCCCGTTGTCATTATGGGGTATTGTGTGTAGATTGACATTTATATTAACACATTTAGGCTGTAATGTAACAGAATGTGCAGAAAGTAAAGGGCTCTAAATACTTTCTGAATTCACTGTATATAAAGAATGATAGTATAAGGCTTTGGAGCACCTTAAATGACATTTTGGGGAAAAATGCAAACTTGGCCCCATTGAGTCAGATGGCTCATTCATCACAAAACGCACTGATAGTGCCAATGACTTTAATGTTTTTTTCATTGGCAAGAATAGCAAACTTAGGCATGACAGCAAATTCTGGACCTATACATCCATGCATAACTGACCAAATTATGAAAGACAAGCATTGTAATTTTTATTTTTGTAAAGTGAGTGTGGAAGAGAATAAAAAAGTATTGTTGTCTATCAACAATTACAAGCCACCTAGGTCTGACAACTTGGATGGAAAATTACTAAGGATCATAGCGGACAATATTGCCAATATCTTTTACCATCTCTTCAATCTAAGCCTACATGAAAGTATGTGCCTTCAGGCCTGGAGGGAAGCAAAAATCATTACGCTACCCAAGAATAGCAAAGAACCCTATACTGGCTCAAACAGCTGACCAATCAGCCTGTTTCCAACCTTTAGTAAACTTTTGGAGAAAAATATTGTTTGACCAGATACAATGCTATTTCACAGTAAAGAACTTAACAGATTTTTAGCATGCTTATAGGAAAGGACATTCAACATGCACAGGAAATTGATAATAAAACGATTGTGGGAGCTGTTTTGTTAGACTCCAGTGCAGCTTTTATCGATCATAATCTGCTGCTGCAATAACGTATGTGTTATAGTTTTACATCCCCTGCTATAATGTGGATTGAGAGTTACCTGTCTAACAGAACACAGAAGGTGTTCTTTAACATAATCCAGGTATAGTCAGGCATTCCCCAGGGCAGATATCTAGGCCCCTTAATTTTTTAAACATTTTTTACTTATGATCTGCCACTGACTCTGAGTAAAGCCTGTGTGTCTATGTATGCTGATGACTCAACACTGTACACGTCAGCTACCACAGCAAGCGCAACACTTATCAAAGAGCTGCAGTCAGTTTCAGAATGGGTGGCAAATAATAAATGAGTCCTAAATATTTCAAAACTAAAATGATTGTATTTGGGACAAATCATTCACTAAATGCTGAACCTCAACTAAATATTGTTAACAGCACTGACTTCTTAATAGCACTATCAACAAGGCAGAACCTAATTTTATCGCACCTGGACTACTGGTCCAGTCTTACTGCTCATGCAAGCAGTAAAATCTGATTGGGAAAAAAACGTATACAAATATGCCTTATGGAACAGCAGGGACTGTAAAGAGACACACACACAGGCACAGACACACGTGTTGTAGATGTGTGTCTGTGTTGTTATTTTCTAACTTGTCTCCACCCCTTCATCTACACTGATTGAAGTGAATTTAATAAGTGATAAGGGAGCATAGCTTTCACCTGGATTCACCTGGTCAGTCAATGTCAGGTTCTTAATGTTTTGTACACTCAGTGTATATAGCATAATTGGAGCCCATAATTGGAGTCAACAATATAGTTTCTCTGAACTGTTTCCACTGTATCCAGAACTGTGAATGCCTAACATACAAACTGAGTATTAGCAAGAACAAACAGATAGGGCAGCTTGAACAAATGCCAGATGTGCTGGTCCATCTGAAGCCTAGTGGGTCGGTCTAAATTGGGGGGTTTGCGCTGAATGATCCTTATTTTAAATAATGGTAGCCTAATCCACCATTCTTTCCGCTGCAGGATGGTGGAAGGAGGCTAAAGTAATGGGCCTGTGTGTTAGAAACGTCCGGGATGACTTCTGGTCGCAATCCATCCCTGATACCAGGTACCTGAGAACCAAAACTAATCCTAGGTCAGCTCCTATCTATAACGTGAGTGTTGAAACAATCAGCAGGTCCCTGAGACCTCCACCAGACACTTAAGAATGGTAATTGGATATACCGCTCTCACTGACGTGGGATCAGCATTAGAATTCCATAATTGAGATACAGTGCATTAATCCTGCATGACACTGAGGCTCAGGTAATTGGAAAAACAGCATCAGCTTCTCATGGCGCCATCAATACTGACCCAGAATCAGTTTGGAGACGTCAGGGAGAGGTAATTGAGAATAGAGCCTGGCTCATCGATACTGACTGGGGATCAGCCCTAGGGGCCTCATTATGTGTTCAGGGGAAGCCTGGGGCCCGGCGACTAGTCATTACTGTGGGACTACACTACTCTGTCAATCAAAACCCCAGAAACAAATAAAAACAGGACATGTTTTTCCCCAGTCACATTAAATTCCTTCCCCGTACATGAATATTTTATAGTGTAATGAGTGTCTCATTAGAAATCAGTTGAATCAATAAAATAATCAACACAGCCATTAAAACTGCATAGCGAGATGCTGGTTGGGAAGCTAATAAACTCAGCAAAAAAATAAACGTCCCTTTTTCAGGACCCTGTCTTTCAAAGATAATTCATAAAAATGGGTTTAAACACTGTTAATGAACATGCACCTGTGGAACGGTCGTTAAGACACTAACAGCTTACAGACGGTAGGCAAATAAGGTCACAGTTATGAAGACTTAGGACACTAAAGAGGCCTTTCTACTGACTCTGAAAAAAGGCAAAAGAAAGATGCCCAGGGTCCCTGCTCATCTGCGTGAATGTGCCTTAGGCATGCTGCAAGGAGGCATGAGGACTGCAGATGTGGCCAGGGCAATAAATTGCAATGTCCGTGCTGTGAGGCGCCTAAGACAGCGCTACAGGGAGGTGGGACAGACAGCTGATCGTCCTCGCAGTGGCATACCATGTGTAACAACACCTGCACAGGATCGGTACATCTGAAACATCACACCTGCGGGACAGGTACAGGATGGCGACAACAACTGCCCAGGTTACACCAGGAATGCACAATCCCTCCATCAGTGCTCAGACTGTCTGCAATAGGCTGAGAGAGGCTGGACTGAGGGCTTGTAGGCCTGTTGTAAGGCAGGTCCTCACCAGACATCAAAGGCAACAACGTTGCCTATGGGCACAAACCCACCGCCGCTGGACCAGACAGGACTGGCAAAAAGTGCTCTTCACTAACGAGTCGCGGTATCGTCTCACCAGGGGTGATTGTCGGATTCGAGGCCTGTACTCTGGAGGCCTGTACTCTGGAGCGGGATCGATTTAGAGGTGGAGGACGGTGTGTCGGTGTGTCACAGCATCATGTGTGTCACAGAAATACCTCATGTGTGTCACAGCATCATCGGACTGAGCTTGTTGTCATTGCAGGCAATATCAACGCTGTGCGTTACAGGGAAGACATCCTCCTCCCTCATGTAGTACCCTTCCTGGAGGCACATCCTGACATGACCCTCCAGCATGACAATGCCACCAGCCATACTGCTCGTTCTGTGCGTGATTTCCTGCAAGACAGGAATGTCAGTGTTCTGCCATGGCCAATGAAGAGCCCGGATCTCAATCCCATTGAGCACGTCTGGGAATTGTTGGATTGGAGGGTGAGGGCTAGGGCCATTCCCCCCAGAAATGTCAGGGAACTTGCAGGTGTCTTGGTGGAAGAGTGGGGTAACATCTCACAGCAAGAACGGGCAAATCTGGTACAGTCCATGAGGAGGAGATGCACTGCAGTACTTAATGCAACTGGTGGCCACACCAGATACTGACTGATACTTTTGATTTTGACCCCTCCCTTTGTTCAGGGACACATTATGCTATTTCTGTTAGTCACATGGCTGTGGAACTTGTTCAGTTTATGTCTCAGTTGTTGAATCTTATGTTCATACAAATAGTTAGACATGTTAAGTTTGCTGAAAATAAACGCAGTTGACAGTGAAAGGACGTTTCTTTTTTTGCTGAGTTTAGATGCTAGCCAAAAACAACCACACATAAGCCATGATATGCTGCCATGACCAGCTGACACTACTAACCAAAAACGCCCACGCACCAAATGTCAGCACCATCCCTGAACCCCTCCAGACAGAACAAGCTGCTCACCAATGTCCGTCTCATCCATTGATGTTCATGGTCTCTAGCCAGGTAAATGATGCCGTCCCTGAACCCCTCCAGACAGAACTAGCCGCTTACCCGGCGATGCCCACCCCTAAGGCGATTCTCAGACATGCTCACCCCTCACTCTTCCACCTCTCTTCCTGACCCCTACTTTCCCCCATCTCTGATGCCCCCCCAATCCCCCCGTAAGACAGAGAAAGCAGCTCACTGATGCAATACCCAACGAAATCCCTGATCCCCTCTCAGACAAAACTAGTCGCTCCCACCACTCACCGATGTCCCAGGAGTAGGCGTTTGCCTCCATCTCCTTCTTGCCGATGACGTACCAGATGCAGGCCATCCAGTGGGCCAGCAGGGCGAACATGGACATGAGCAGGGTGAGCACCACAGTGCTGTGCTGGGAGTACCGGTCCATCTTCTGGAGCAGACGCAGCAGCCGGAGCAGACGCACTGTCTTCAACAGGTGGACTACTGATACCTGGGTGGGGAATGAATGACAGGTGTGGTTCTATTACAGTAACAGCAGAGGAGGTACAGAGGGGAGCTAGTGGCAAGTGTCTTCATCCTCCTCCTCATCATCATAACCTATTCAACCAAACAACAGACCTTCTTGATCATCCTACTCCTCCTCCTCATCATGACCAAAACCCCCAACATAGCTAAACACATCATCACCTTTATCACTATCATCACCTTTATCATTATCATCACCATCACCACCATCATTATCATCACCATCATCACCATCATCACCTTTATCATTATCATCACCATCACCACCATCATTATCATCATCGCCATCACCTTTATCGCTATCATCACCATCATCACCTTTATCATTATCATCATCGCCACCGTAAGTATCATCACCATCACCACCATTATCATCAGTATCACCAACATCATTATCATCAGCATCACCACCCTCATTATCATCATCACCACCACATCATTATCACCATCATTATCGTCACCACATAATTATTATCATCACCACCACCCTCATCACCACCATCACCACATCATTATCAGCATCACCAACATCATTATCATCAGCATCACCACCCTCATTATCATCATCATCACCACCATCATTATCAGCAGCATCATCGTCATCATTATCGTCACCACCACCCTCATCACCACCATCACCACATCATTTACAGCATCACCTTAATCATTATCATCAGCATCATCACCCTCATTATCATCATCATCACCACCGTCATTATCATCATTATCATCATCATCATTATCGCCACCATCATTATCATCAGCATCACCACCATCATTATCATCAGCATCACCACCATCATTATCATCACCATCATCATCACTATATTTTAGAATAGATCAGCGATATTCAATTCTTTAGAATGAGACCAACTGCATCATTAAAGCTCATGGTCATCATCACTCTAATAATCTTCAACAGGAATATAGTTCTCCTCCATGCTTTGATTAAATACAGTGCTGCATATTCTCACACTTCTTTCATTTCCTTGATATTTGAGTGCTTGGTGCTGAAGGCAATGTGAGAGAGAACGAGCTCAGAGAGTGATTTCCTGCAAAAAATAAATAAACACCAGCAAATCAGCCCCAAGTGATTTTAATTTTAGAACTTTATCATGAAGTATTCCCACACATAATAAAGAGATATATATGTATTATTTTATATTTTATTTAACCTTTATTTTACTAGGCAAGTCAATTAAGAACAAATTCTTATTTTCAATGACGGCCTAGGAACAGTGGGTTAAATGCCTTGATATATGTGATCTATACAAACGTAAGCAAGGTTTGAAATGATTATGTTTTAGTCAAATATTATATCTGTTCTTCTTGTGGTCAATTTGAATTATTTTCCAGGCCCATGACCATCAGCTCAAGAAAAAAACGTCCTGCAAGGAAATGAATTTGAGCAGCAATCTTTCTTTGTCGCCCAGGCAGACAGTAAAGCTCTAGCTCACTGCAGCAATGCTATAAACTCAGAACCACACATGCTGACACACACGAACGCACACACACACTAAACCTATGGCAATAAAGAAGTCCTGAGCCACAGAAAGTACACACACCTGTCTGAGGTCTCACGGTAATTGACCATTATAAACACATATAGCGTCTCCAGGCCTCCACACATACAAGCTGCTGTTCCGCGTCTTGGGAACATCTACATTTAAAAAAGTGGAATAAATCAATTTAATATACACCATCACAATGAATCCATGATTTATTTTAGTCAGGTTTAAAGAAACATTCTGATTAGAAGAACATGAATTTCAGAACACCATAATATGAGTTGGCATACTGCAGTCCTGTGTTTTCTGGCTGTGCTCCATGCCATAGGCTGTAGGCTTGTTCATTTAGCTGACAAGATAAGTCCAATTACATTATTTTATTTTTTATGATTTTATAGTAAGAAGAATATAATTGAACTTAGCCATATAAAATATAAATAATATTTTCCCATAACGCATACGAAGTGTGTCACGCCCTGACCTTAGAGATCCTGTTTATGTCTCTATTTTGGTTTGGTCAGGGTGTGAGTTGGGGTGGGTATTCTATATTCTATTATTTGTATTTCTATCTGTTTGGCCGGGTAGGGTTCTCAATCAGGGACAGCTGTCTATCGTTGTCTCTGATTGAGAACCATACTTAGGTAGCCCTTTTTTCCACCTGTCTTGGTGGGAAGTTGACTTTGTTTAGGGCACATAGCATTTAGCTTCATGGTTTGTTTTTGTGGTGTTTATTGTTTTGTTCGGTGTCTTTTTTCCAAATTAAAAGAGAACTGTACGTGCTCCACGCTGTACCTTGGTCCTCTTCCTTTAACGGCCGTGACAAAGTGGCTATGTTGAGTAAAAGTAAACATTAGAAACAGGTCCTATATGCTAGATGTAGAGTTATTTGGCAACTTTAGCTATGAATGATACAAACCTTTAGAATGTCTTAGAAATCAAACATATTTTGGCTGCATGATGCGACTATAGGCTATTATTTGAGAAAGTAGCAAAAAAAGCTTGCCCTGTTCCCTGCCTCAGGCTGCACAGCTGTTCTCTCATCAAGTGATCTTATTTTTACCCATCAGACTATTCTCAATTTAATCTTGTCTTTACTAATATGCAAGATTAGTTTAGATTTAGCACCATCACCACCATCATTATCATCATCGTCATCGTCATCACCTTTATCATTATCATCACCATCATCATCAGCTACCCAGTGCTTAATTTGGGAAACCAAGTGGAATCTGTTCGGGAACATCGATAGTAACATATTTTCGCAATTAAACATATTTCACTAAACTGTTTCGCGCTCAAGAAAGGAATATAGGACAGAGGAGCAGATGGAAACGCATGGTGGTGAGATATTCTGCATAACTAAAGGTAAATTGTGACCCAATGAATTATGAAAATTTAATTAAATCACTATTACTACGCATTTCAAAATCAAATACAAATTCACGAATTGTAGGCTAACTATAAGCTTCCCGGCACAATCAATGAACCAACATCATCGCTCAGGGCTGGCTATATGTTCTCTCCCAGACTCATGGATAGACATTTTGGAGCATAGCATAAGGTAACCAGTCCATCCAGTATGAGTAATAATACAGTACACACTCAAAGGCAATTACTCAAATTTGTTTAATTTTAGAGTATAGGCTTGACCAATTATGTACCAAAGACATATCCATTTTGAAGTATAGGCTTGACCAATTATGTACCAAAGACATATCCATTTTGAAGTATAGGCTTGATCAATTATGTACAAAGACATATTCATTTTGGAGTATAGGCTTGATCAATTATGTACCAAAGACATATCCATTTTGAAGTATAGGCTTGATCAATTATGTACCAAAGACATATCCATTTTGAAGTATAGGCTTGATCAATTATGTACCAAAGACATATCCATTTTGAAGTATAGGCTTGATCAATTATGTACCAAAGACATTCATTTTGGAGCATAGGCTTGACCAATTATGTACCAAAGACATATTCATTTGTCAGTATAGGCTTGACCAATTATGTACCAAAGACATATTCATTTGTCAGTATAGGCTTGACCAATTATGTACCAAAGACATATTCATTTTGGAGTATAGGCTTGACCAATTATGTACAAAGACATATTCATTTTGCAGTGTAGGCTTGACCAATTATGTACAAAGACATTCATTTTGGAGTATAGGCTTGACCAATTATGTATAAAATACATATTCATGCATTCATGCATTTTATTTTTTATTTATTTGTATCCTCTTTAAAATGCAAGTGAAAGGACATTATATCGCTTAGGAGTCTAGGCGCAATTTCGATTTTTGGCCACTAGACGGCAGCAGTGTATGTGAAAAGTTTTAGACTGAATCAATGAACCATTGCATTAATGTTCAAAATGTTGTATCAAATCTGCCCAAATGTGCCGAATTGGTCAATTGATACATTTTCAAGTACATAAATATAGAGAACATACAAAAATGATATGGTAATTAAAAAAATTATACATTTACACACTCCCAGGAATGTCATAAATGATGGGTAATTAGCTTCCCTACAGAAAACACACTAACCTTCACACATTTAGATGGGGGGGAGGTGTGAGACAGGGGTTCAAACTGTAGAAAACAGTTCCTACATTTGAATATAAACATTTATGTTATCAAACAAAACTATGTTACATTTTATCTCTGGGACCCTCAGGATGACAAATGAGAGCAAGATTACTGAATGTAAGTACATTATTTACCTTCAGAGGTGAATGTATCAAACCAGTTTCTGTGATAAAAGTGTTTTGTTGTTGTGCACTCTCCTCAAACAATAGTATGGGATTTATTCACTGTAATAGCTACTGTAAATTGGACAGCACAGTTAGATTAACAAGAATTTAAGCTTTCAGCCCATATAAGACATGTCTATGTCCTGGGAAATATACTTCTTACTTAGAACGTCTTGCTAATCACATTAGCGCACGTTAGCCCAACCGACACACACACACCGATCCCGTAGAGGTCAAATCAGTTTTGTTGTGTGTGATATGTGGTTGGCTATATGCGGCACA